>NW_022436972.1:8948979-9028991 GCF_009761245.1 Sapajus apella | reverse complement strand
GCGATCTCAGCTCACCGCAACCTCCGCCTCCTGGGTTCAGGCAATTCTCCTGCCTCAGCCTCCTGAGTAGCTGGGATTACAGGCACGTGCCACCATGCCCAGCTAATTTTTTGTATTTTTAGTAGAGACGGGGTTTTACCATGTTGACCAGGATGGTCTCGATCTCTTGACCTCGTGATCCACCCGCCTCGGCCTCCGAAAGTGCTGGGATTACAGGCTTGAGCCATGTTTTAATAACTTCCCTAATACTTCTGACTCATTATATTTAAGATCACTTGTTTCTTTGCTGCAAAGCCAAAATTCTGTCATTTATGATAAATTTCAGCATCACAAATGCTATGATTTCATATACAGTTTCTAGAAATACAAGTTAACTTCTCAGCTTGCTATATTTTTGCAAAACTATCACATGACATAATCATGCATGTCCTTTTCTTTATATTACATAAAAAATAGTTGTACGTCTTTTATGTAGTGGAAGTAAAGAATGAAACTGTAAATATGTATGTTTAATCATAGTTCAGTTAAGGTGGAACAGGATAAAAACCAAAAAGTCAAGAATTGAAGATTGATATATTATTATTTTTTGAATAAACAGGATAAGATTTTTTAAGATTTCCTCTTTTGAAATCATAAAAACATTGTTACCTTTTTCAATTTCATTTTACTAATTTGTCAAAAAGTTGCTGAAAAAGTAAAGGAGCACAACAATATGATGACCTTACTTGAGATGGCATGACTAAAAGTTCTTGAATAAAATAGATGTTTCAGATTCTACTTAAAATATCAAAAGAAATGAATGTCTACCATGAATTTTAAATCTGATTTTAACTGAGCAAATAAACATAAAAACAAGTAGAAGTGTTCAAAAATTCTGCGTGTGCTACTTTGAAAAAACAGGAAAGCAGTCCCAATGTGACTAACTACAATTAAATACTGAGAGCTGAAAACCAAACATATGCACATTTTAATTTTAATAAATAAAAAGAATACTGCCAGTGGATTTTAAAACCAAAGGTGAATTTCTGCCTTACGGTATTGAAGTTCGTATTGTTTCTCTTGGAAAACATTTCCAAATGAACAATACTTTGCCACAGTTTTATTTAGGAAAGTTATTTCTACTAAATAGTCTAGCATGCATTCCTATATATTTGTGAGACAATGCCAATTGATGAATGCTTTCACTATTATAACAGTGAAAAAAATAAAAAATAAAGGAAAGCCATAAGTAAATGTTTAAAAATCAGAACAGCAAAGATATCTTTTAAACTTATGTAATTTTTTTTTTTTTTTTTTTGAGACCGGGGTTTACTCATGTTTTACCCAGGCTGGAGTGCAATGGCGTGATCTCGGCTCACCGCAACCTCTGCCTCCTGGGTTCAGGCAATTCTCCTGCCTCAGCCTCCTGAGTAGCTGGGATTACAGGCACGCACCACCATGCCCAGCTAATTTTTTGTATTTTTAGTAGAGACGGGGTTTTACCATGTTGACCAGGATGGTCTCAATCTCTTGACCTCGTGATCCACCCGCCTCGGCCTCCCAAAGTGCTGGGATTACAGACTTGAGCCACTGCGCCCGGCCAAACTTATGTAAATTTTAAGAGCTTAAAATATGCTGGTGACTATTCTGATAATTAAATATAATATTGTATATATTTAAACTAGAAAAATAAAAGAGTAAGAATGTTAATGATATTATTTAGGCTTCCTGTTACATTTGCTACCAATTTGAAATATCAATTCATTTAATATACATTTGATAAAACTGCAGGATTTTATGTTTTCTGACTTATGCTCCAAAATTCTATGAGGTATAACATACCTTGTTTTATTATGCTTAGCTTTATTGTACTTCACAGATAACTACATTTTTTTCCAAATTAAAAGTCTGTGACAACCCTGTATCAAGCAACTCTACTGGTGCCACGTGCTCATTTAATGTCTCTAGGTCGCATTTTGGTAATTCTGCCAATATTTAAAACTGTTTTTTAATACCTGTTACAGTACTCAGTGATTAGTGATCTTTGATGTGTGTTCTGATTGCTCCAAAGAATGTGTTCTGATTGCTCCAAAACCAGCTGTTCGTCTGTGTCTCTCCTTCTTGGGCCGCCCCATTAGCTGAGGCAAAAAATATTGACATTAAGCCAATTAATAACCCCAATTAATGGCATCTAACTGTTCCAGTGAAAATAGGCGGGTGTTGAACAATGAGAACACATGGACACAGGGAGGGGAGCACTACACAATGGGGTCTATTGGGGGGGAAATAGGGGAGGAGTAGTGGGCGGAGGGGAGTTGGGAAGAGATAGCATGGGAGTGATAGAAGTGCTAGATGTGGGTGATGGGGAGGAAGGCAGCAGATCACACTGCCACGTGTGTGCCTATGCAACAATCTTCCATGTTCTTCACATGTACCCCAAAACCTAAAATGCAATAAAATTTTTTTAAAAATTAAAAAAAAAAGTCAAAAGCCATAAATGATTAAGTTTAGTGAGGAAGGCATGTCAAAGGCTGCTTTCATACATAAAGATAAAACAAAACAAATGCTGATGTAGAAGCTGCAGCAAGTAATTCAGAAGATCTAGCGAAGATCACCGATGAAGGAGGCTACAATAAGCAAGATATTCAATGTAGAGTTAACTCTTGAATAGCATGAGTTTCGACTGTTCATATCCACTTATACATGGGTTTTCTTCCACCTTTGCAAACAAGACCCCCGAGAGAGCAAGATCAACCCCTTTGCTTCTTCCTCCTCCTCAGCCTACTCAACATGAAGATGATATGAAGACCTTTATGATGATTCACTTCCACTTTATGAGTAATAAATATATTTTTTCTTTTTTTTTTTTTTTTTTTTGAGACAGTGTCTCCCTGTCGCCCAGGTTGGAGTGCAGTGGCACCATCACAGCTCACTGTAACCTCTTCCTCCTGGGATCAAGTGATCTTCCCACTTCAGCCTCCTGAATAGCTGCGACTATAGGCATGTGCCACCACGCCTGGCTAATTTTTGTATTTTTTATAGAGATGGGTTTTACTATGTCACCTAGGCTGGTCTCGAACTCCTGGACTCAAGTAATTTCCTGCCTTAGCCTCCCAAAGTGCTGCGATTATACCATGCCTGGCCATGATTTTCTTAATAACATTTTCTTTTATCTAGCTTACTTTCTTGTAAGAATACAGTATATAACACATATAACATTTAAAATATGTGTTACATGGCGCTTTAACATGTCTGACTAGAGGCATCTGGTACTTGCCTCCTCCATAAAGAAGAAGCAAAATAGCAAGTAGATAATCACACTTGCAATAGATCATAAAGGCTTCCCACTAAGGGAAAAGGATCCCACTATGGGAAAAGGATCCCACTATGGGAAAAGACCTCCAGTGGTTCACATTCCCACCACAGACTCCTGCAATCCTAGATTCAGGAGAGTCCCTCGGCCCTTGGAGGCTCTAATAAGAAAATGAGATGCTGCCTAGAAACCATGTAATTACACTGCCAGAGAAAAGGAGCTCAAACTGATCCCACATACCCCTGAGGTCTAAGTGGCTACATCAAGGCACCATTTTGAGAGCCTAGTCTCTATTAGAATACATCCTATCCTGAGGCCCAACAGCCCCTGCATCTCTCAATCTTTGGGATTCCATTGACATCCTTTACCCACAGCTGCCACTGCTGCTGGTTGCTGCCAATAAAGTTGAAGCACAAGCCATTGGTAGAATCCCCACTACCCCCAGCAATGGTGCCACTGCACATTTTCATGTGCCCGGAGGAAAGACACCACCACACTAAGCTGCTGCCTGGGGCTGAAGTGCATGCTCCCCAGCTGCCTGCTTACGGCTGTTGCCATTTAAAGCAATCACTCCCTCCCCAGCAGAAAGGCCACAGTGCAGTTGCTGTTATCCCCACATAAGCATTCCACTGGGGGTCTGGGGATAAACCCTTCCTTGTCTACCTCAGCCAGCATACACATGTACCACCAGGGTACCTGAGGACAAGTCCTGCGGGCCTGGCTCTGCCCTCCTCAGTATCCAAGTACACTATCTGGGGGCCTGGAGATCACTCTTCCCTGTCTACCACTGTTGCCACCAGAGTACTTCCCATGATGGCCTAAGGATGGGCCCACCCATCTTGCCACTACCAACACAGCTATCAACCACTCCCATATACCACCTGCAGCCTGGGGATGGGCCTACCCAACCTGTCACAGCCACCACCAATGCCAGCATAGACCACTTGGCAGCCAGAGGGTTGTCCTGCCATTATAACTGCCATCACTTATACCATGCCCACTACCCAGGTAACCAAACACCAGCCAATCTGCCCACCTACTCACCTGGTTCTCTGCTGCCACTGCTGGAACCCAAGAAAGATGCCTGGAAACTCAAAAATTGGCATGCCTGGACTTGATAAAACGGATAGAAGCCTATGGCCACCAGGGGTCCAAAGAAAGGCAGGCTTGGCCCACCACTGCCACCACAGAGCCCAAAGGACTGGTCCACCTGGCATCTCCATCTCCAACAAAACTTTACCACAGCCTCCACAAATAACCACACCCTAAGCTACTGAGGAAAGCATAGATACAATGGATGCTACTTAAAGCTGAAGAAATTATATAGAGAGTACACTACTGCATGCACCCAGAATCAGGCCAAATCACCCAACCAACACCACAAACACATGTTCATAAAAGTGTCTTCCACTACAAAAGCACATTCAAAATATTAGAGGAAGGATCAATTATACCAGATGTGTAGATATCAGCATAGGGATACAGGAAATGTGAAAAAAGAAAGCAAATATGAACTCTCCAAAGACAAAATAATAATAATCTAGCAGGAGAAGGAAAAAGAAATTTATGAAATCTTGAAGAAAGAAGTCAAAATGATATTCAAGAAACTCAGTAAGATATGAGAGAATTCAGATAAACAACAAAAAGAAATCAGAGGCCGGGCGCGGTGGCTCAAGCCTGTAATCCCAGCACTTTGGGAGGCCGAGGCGGGTGGATCACAAGGTCAAGAGATCAAGACCATCCTGGTCAACATGGTGAAACCCCGTCTCTACTAAAACTACAAAAAATTAGCTGGGCACGGTGGCGCGTGCCTGTAGTCCCAGCTACTCAGGAGGCTGAGGCAGGAGAATTGCCTGAACCCAGGAGGCGGAGGTTGCGGTGAGCCGAGATCGCGCCATTGCACTCCAGCCTGGGTAACAAGAGCGAAACTCCGTCTCAAAAAAAAAAAAAAAAAAAGAAATCAGAAAATTCAGAATGTGAATGAGAAATTTACTAAAGAGATACAATAAACAAACAAACAGGAATCCTGAAACTGAAGAATTCATGGAATTAAATAAAAAATGTATTAGAAAGCATCAATGATATACCAGATCAAGTGAAGAAAGAATTTTAGAACTTGAAGAAAGGTCTTTTGAAATAACCCAGTAAGGAAAAAATAAAGAAAAAGGAATACAAATAAATGAGTGAAGTCCACATGACATATGGCACATCACAAAGCTACTAAATATTTGTACTTTTAGTGAAGATGATGAGACAACAAAAGAGACAGAAAACCTATTTAACAAAATAATACCTGGACATTTCCCAACTCTAGTAAGTGATTTAGACATCCTGATACAGGAAACTCAGAAATCCCTAAAAAGATACAATTCCAAAATGTCTTCTCCAAAGCACATTACAGTCAAACTGTCAAAAGGTAAAGACAAAGAGAGAACTCAAAAAACTGCAAAAGAAAACATCTAACTACTTATGTGGAAGCCCCAATTAGACTAGTAAGGGATGTATCAGCATCACTATTACAGGTCAGTGGAGAATGAGATGTCATATTCAAAGAAAAACAACTGATGGCTGAGGATACTTTACCCAGCAAAGTTATCCTTCATAAATGGAGGAGAAATAAAGTCTTTCCCAGATGCCAAAAGCTGAGAAAATTCATCACCTCTAGACCAGCTTCATAAGGAATGCTTAAGGGAATCCTAGACTTGGAAGCAAAAGAATGCTATCTACAATCATGAAAATACCTGAAAGTGAGGATCCAAGATGGCTGAATAGGAACAGTTGTGGATTGCAGTTCCCAGCAAAAATGCAGAGGGTGAGTGAGCACTGCATTTCCAAACGAATTTTTACTGCCCACAGACCAGGAGATTCCCCAGGCGGTAAAGCGCCACGAGTCTCCAGCGTGGCTGCTTCAGCCAGCACAGCGGGTCTTGACACAAAAACTCACACAAATCCGGGTGCCTTTTTGACTCGTGACTGGAACACCTGAGAGACAGTCACCTGTTCAACTGAAGAAAAGGGGGCTGAAACAGGGAGCCACAAAGGGAAGCCCATCAGACTCACAGCAGATCTCTCAGCAGAAACCCTAAAAGCCAGAAGAGAGTGGGGGCCAATATTCAACATCCTTAAAGAAAAGAACTTTCAACCCAGAATTTCATATCCATCCAAACTAAGATTCATAAGCGAAGGAGAAACAAAATCCTTTACGAACAAGCAATTACTCAGAGATTTCATCACCACCCGGCCTGCTTTACAAGAGCTCCTGAAAGAAGCACTAAACATAGAAAGGAACAACCACTATCAGCCACTCCAAAAACATACCAAATGATAAACAGCATTGACACAATGAAGAAACTGCATCAACTAATGGGCAAAACAACCAGCTATCATCAAAATGGCAGGATCAAATTTACACATAACAATATTAACCTTAAATATAAATGGGCTAAATGCCCCAATCAAAAGACACAGACTGGCAAATTGGATAAAAATTCAAAACCCACTGGTGTGCTGTATCTAGGAAACCCATCTCACATGCAAGGATACACACAGGCTCAAAACAAAGGGATGGAGGAAGATCTACCAAGCAAATGGAGAGCAAAAAAACGCAGGAGTTTCAATCCTAGTCTCTGATAAAATAGACTTTAAACCAACAAAGATCAAAAAGAGACAAAGAAGGGCATTATATAATGGCAAAAGGATCAATGCAACTAGAAGACCTAATGATCCTAAATAAATATACACCCAATACAGGAGTATCCAGATATGTAAAGCAAGTTCTTAGTGATTTATAAAGAGACTTGGACTCCCACACAATAATAGTGGGAGACTTTACCACTCCACTGTCAATATTAGACAGATCAATGAGACAAAAAAGTAACAAGAATATCCAGAACTTGAACTCAGACCCGGACCAAGCAAACCTAATAGACATTTACAGAACTCTTCACCCCAAATCCACAGAATACATTCTTCTCAGCACCACATCACACCTACTCTAAAATTGACCACATAATTGGAAGTAAATCACTCCTCAGCAAATGCAAAAGAACAGAAATCATAATAGTCTCTCAGACCACAATGCAATCAAATTAGAACTCAGAATTCAGAAACTAACTTAGAACTGCACAACTTCATGGAAACTGAACAACTGATTCCTAAATGTTGACTGGATAAACAATGAAATAAAGGCAGAAATAAAGATTTTCTTCAAAACCAACGAGAATAAAGACATAACGTACCAGAATTGAGGGACACATTTAAAGCAGTGTCTAGAGGAAAATTTATAGCAATAAATGCCCACATGAGAAGTAAGGAAAGATCTAAAATCAACACCCTCTCTTCAAAATTGAAAGAGCTAGAGGAGCAAGTAAAAAAAACCTCAAAAGCTAGCAGAAGACAAGAAATAACTAAGATCAGAGTAGAACTGAAGGAGACAGAGACACAAAAATACCTTTAAAAAACCAATAAATCTAGGAGCTGGTTTTTTGAAAAGATTAACAAAATAGACCACTAGCCAGACTAATAAAAAAGAAAACAGAGAATAATCAAATAGATTCAATAAAAAACAATAAAGGGGATACCACCACAGATTCCACAGAAATACAAACCACCATCAGAGATTACTACAAACAACTCTATGCACATAAACCAGTAAACCTGCAAGAAATGGATAAATTCCTGGACACTTACACCCTCCCAAGCCTAAACCAGGAAGAAGTCAAAATCCTGAATAGACTGATAATAAGGGCTGAAGTTGACGCAACAATTAATAGCTTATCAACCAAAAAAAGCCCAGGTCTAGATGGGTTCACAGCCAAATTCTACCAGACATACAAAGAGGAACTGGTACCATTCCTTCTGAAACTATTCCAAACAATCCAAAAACAGGGAATCCTTCCCAAATCTTTTTATGAGACCAACATCATCCTGATACCAAAACCTGGCAGAGACTCACAAAGCAAAGAAAACTTCAGGCCAATATCCATGATGAACATAGATGCAAAAATCTTCAATAAAGTACTGGCAAACCGATTGCAACAGCACATGAAAAAGCTTATCCATCACGATCAAGTAGGTTTCATCCTGGGGATGCAAGGCTAGTTCAACATACACAAGTCTATAAACATAATTCACCACATAAACAGAATGAAAGACAAAAACCACATGATTATCTCAATAGATGCAGAGAAGGCCTTCAACAAAATTCAACAGCTCTTTATACTAAAAACTCTCAATAAACTAGGTATTGACAGAACATATCTCAAAATAATAAAAGCTATTTATGACAAACCCACAGCCAATATCATACTGAATGGGCAAAAACTGGAAGCATTCCCTTTGAAATCTGGCACTAGACAAGGATGCCCTCTCTACCGCTCCTATTCAATATATTATTGGAAGTTCCGGCCAGAGCAATCAAGCAAGAGAAAGAAATAAAGGGTATTCAATTAGAAAAGGAGGAAGTCAAATTGTCTCCAACTGCAGATGACATGATTGTATATTTAGAAGACCTGATCTTCTCAGCCCAAAATCTCCTTAAACTGATAAGCAACTTCAGCAAAGTCTCAGGATAAAAAAATCAATGTGCAAAAATCACAAGCATTCCTATACACCAATAACAAACTTAAAGAGAGCCAAATCAAGAATAAATAGCCATTCACAATTGTTACAAAGAGAATAAAATACCTAGAAATATAACTAACAAAGGATGTAAAGGACCTCTTCAAAGATAACTACAAACCACTGGTCAATGAAATAAAAGAGGACACAAACAGATGGAGAAACATTCCATGCTCATGGTTAAGAAGAATCAATATTGTGAATATGGCCAAACTGCCCAAAGTAATTTACAGATTCAACACTATCCCCGTCAAGCTACCAGGCCTTTTTCACAGAACTGGAAATAAAACACCTTAAACTTCATATGGAACCAAAAGACAGCCCGCATAGCCAAGTCAATTCTAAGCAAAAAGAACAAAGCTGGAGGCATCACGCGACCTGACTTCAAATTATACTACAAGGCTACAGTAATCAAAACAGTATGATACTGGTACCAAAACAGAGATATAGACCAGTGGAACAGAACAGAGGCCTTGGAGGCAACACCACACATCTACAACCATCTGGATCTTTGATAAAATCTGATATAAACAAGCAATGGGGAAACGTTTTCCTGTTTAATAAATGGTGTTGGGAAAACTGTCTAGCCATGTGCAGAAAGCAAAAACTGGACCCCTTCCTGACACCTTACACTAAAATTAACTCCAGATGGATTAAAGACTTAAACATAAGACCTAACACCATAAAAACCCTAGAGGAAAACCTAGGCAAAACCATTCAGGATATAGGCATAGGCAAGGTCTTCATGAGTAAAACACCAAAAGCATCAGCAACAGAAGCCAAAATAGATAAGTGTGATCTAATTAAACTCCAGAGCTTCTGCACAGCAAAAGAAACAATCGTTAGAGTTAACTGGCAACTAACAGAATGGGGAAAAAAATTTTGCAATCTACCCATCTGACAGAGGACTTATATCCAAAATCTACAAAGAGGTAAAACAGATTTACAAGAAAAAAAACAAATCCATTCAAAAGTGGGCAAAGGATATGAACAGACACTTTTCAAATGAAGACATATGTGAGGCCAACAAACATATGAAAAAATGCTCATCATCACTGGTCATTAGAGAAATGCAAATCAAAACTACATTGAGATGTCATCTCATGCCAGTTAGAATGGCAATCATTAAAAAATCTGGAGACAACAGATGCTGGGGGTGATGTGGAGAAACAGGAACACTTTTACATTGTTGGTGGGAGTGTAAATTAGTTCAACCATTGTGGAAGACAGTGTGGCGATTCCTCAAGGACCTAGAAATAGAAATTCCATTTGACCTAGCAATCCCATTACTGGGTATATATCCAAAGGATTATAAATCCTTAAATGATGAACTAACTGAGTAAAAACTCAAGAAGGCAATCCTATTCACAATTTAACAAGAGGTGAACAACCTCTATAAGGGAAACTACAAAACAGTGATGAACACAACTGAATAAAACACAACCAGAGGGAAAGACATCCCATGCTGATGGACTAAAAAAATTAACATTGTTAACATCACCATATATTCCAAAGCAACCTACAGATTCAGAGCAATCCCTATCAAAATATCAATATCATTTTTCACAGAAATAGAAAAAAAAATCCTAAAATTCGTATGGAACCCTAAAAGAGCCAGAAAAGTTGAAGCAAATCCTGAAGAAAAAGGACAAAGCTGCAAGCATCATACTACCTAACTTCAAAAGAGCATGTTGTTGGTATAAAATCATATGCACTGGGGAAAGGCCACTCTCTTCAAAAAAATGGTGCTGGGAAAACAGACTATCCATCTGCAGAAGCATGAAACGGGACTCCTATCTCTTACTATATATAAAAAAGGAACTAAAGATAGATTAAATGTTTAAATGTTAAGACCCAAAGCTATAAAATGACTATAAGAAAATGCAGGGAAACACTTCAGAACACTGAATATGTTCCTTAGATGGTTTGGGTGTATTTGTTAATTGGGCAGAGGCTGTAATAGATATTTCTGTATTTTTTTTTTTTTAGTAGAGACGGGGTTTCACCATGTTAGCCAGGATGGTCTGGATCTCTTGACCTTGTGATCTCCCCGCCTCGGCCTCCCAAAGTGCTGGGATTACAGGCATGAGCCACCGCACCTGGCCTGTAATAGATATTTCTTAGCCATGCTTTCTAATCTTAGCATCTGAAAGAAAAAAATACTGAACTAAGTTAATATATATTAGATTTTAGTATAATTTAGATATTTTAATAGTTTTATGTCATTAACAAGTTGCCTCATTCGGTAAATACGTAACAAGGCATGATATAATAATAATAACTAACACTTACTTACATTTGCATGTTTTTAATTTTTACAGCCTAAGTGGCAGGTACTGTGTATTAATAATAATACTCGTGTTAAATGTTAAAAACTGTTCAGAGAGCCATTAAAAATATCTGGAGTTTAGATTTTTTTTCAAGAAAAAACAAACAATAGTATGTCAATAATAGTAAAAAGATTTACAATAAATAAAATAAAAATAAGAAATTTTTCATTGTGTGAAAACGGATGAGATTGCAATTTCAAAAGAAAAAAAACATTTTATTGGCATGGTCTCAGGTGGGACAGAATAGAGGTAAAGAAGAAATTCAAAACATGAAAAGTGACAAATCTGACAGGTATTCTTTTCCTTAGGTCTTGTATTATACACCAAAATTAGAATATTTAGGTTTCTTTATGAGATGATTACTATTTTATTGATCAAGTCTGGGTTGACCACAGTTGAAGTTTAATATAAAATAATCCGAATGGTAGTACACTAGAAATAGTTGGGATATACCTGAGAAGAGAGCTTTATTCTTAATATAGATTAAAAGGACCTATACAAGATAGAGAACTACATAATAGTAATTGACTTATATATTTTACTTTAAACTCAATTAGGTATAAACAGATACGATTCTCTCCAAGAAAATAATTACAAAATCCTCTTCACTTAAGTGTTCCTGGAAGCATTAATACTTGGAACCAATATTCACATAACTCTGCCCATAACACATCAAATTTACTGAAAGGTGAAAATTTTAATGATCCATGAGGTACCATAGACTTATGAATCTGTTTTAGTTCTTTGTAGATTCTGGATATTAGCCCTTTGTCAGATGGGTGGATTGTAAAAATTTTTTCCCATTCTGTTGGTTCACTCTAATTAAGTTAAGACATTTTGTTACTTGCCCACTTCATATGCATGTTAACTTACTGCTTAGTAATGTATATTAAAGTTTCATAAGAACACTAAGCTTATTCAGTTGGATAAGTTCAGTTTACATCCTGTAAAAATGCCTATGTGATAGTTTATATTTGGCATATTTTACTGCTTAGCCTTCAGTCTTTCTTTATCCAAAGCCAGTTCTATTTAATTTTTAAGACTTATGTTAAGACTCAAAATAGGCATAAAAATTCTATTTATGTAATATCATTATCATGCAAAGTACAAAATCTCATTCAAAAAGAGGAATAGAGATTTTTATTACACCAAATTGCCAAATTTTTTTGTTATGTATGAAAATTGGTAAGAGGCAAATGTAACTTGCTTTAAAATTATTTTATCTTGCAGATCTATTATGTAAGCAATGGGAGTACTCATAGTATTTACTTTTTCAGAGGCTGTTGAATCTAAGTTGTATTTTCTTACTGTTTGTGGACATGGACTCTGGAATATAGTATAGTGAGGACTGAGTGTTAAGTCCCTTAAGTTTCATTCATTAATTTTTCCTAGTGTGATGTAATTATTTTTTCAGTTTTCAATTTTCCTGAATTTTTTCCTGGATACCTTAGTAGCTGCTTACATTGAGGGAAAGAGGAACCTACTGAAATGAACAATTTGTGTTTGAGGAATTAGAATTACAAAATTAAAATGAACAAGTTGAAGAAAATTAACAATGGAGACATAACACAATAAAAACACAATATAAAATAAAGCTATATGAAAACATCCTTGCAAAAAACCTAACTTCATTATTTTTATAATAATAGATATACCAAAAATTTTAAACTGCTTTTAAAAATCCAGTCATAATATGCATATCATTTATATCTATTTTCTTTTTTTAATCTATAATAATCTGTTAGGTACTACAAATATTATCCAAAAATAGAATATATAATAACTTCTTATGTTCTAGTAAGTATTATTTGTTAGAAAAAGGGGTGGGCAAAATAGAATGTTTCTGTAATACTGCTTACTGGCTTATATTTATTCTACTACATAGTTAATTCCTGAAGCTGAAACAATCATTACATTTTGATGTTCATCTCTTTTATTGAACTACCCACAGGGAGATTTATGGGAATGCTATCATGTCAAGGTCGTAGATTAAATGAACAGTGATGACAGTAAACAAGCCATTTCTCTATATTCCAAAGGGTTTAACTCAGTTACTTAAAATGCCATAAACATAAATAGTCTTCTCTCTCTACAATGTATCCATGACAGATGACTTCAAAATACAGCACTCTAGGGCAATGGCACTTTCCAACTACACAGGCAAGCCTTATTATTGACAAATGACACTAACTTACTTGTAAGCACAAATGTCAGAAAATGCTCCACAATCTAATGCGTACAGTTTGAGTGTGCATATAATATAGAACAATATCACTATAAACTAATTTACTCTTCAATTACGAAAAACAAAAATGTATGTTGTTATAAAAAGAGGATATTTACAGAGAAAAAAGCAGTCAGAATTCAAATTTCTAAACATTTTAACATGTATTTTCATAATTTTCCAAAAATTTTGAGAACATTTTGTTTTAGAAAATGTAATGCTATACAAATAAAAATATTTAAACCAAAAAGCAAGCATTTAAAACAAAACTCACAGCAAGTGTCCAGAGATTTATCTCACTAGCCTAATAATGTCCCACTCTCAATGATTACAACAAAAATGTCTTTAAATCTGATGAGATTCCAGATGTTACTTCTTGAAAAACATTTTCTGGTTGGGTAAATGTATATTTTAATAGGCAGCTAAGTTATGGACCAAGGGACTTTAATATCCTCACTTTATTAAAACCAGGGGTTTGTTGCGAATGGGTCAAAATTTTTAAATGTCATGCCATTTGTAAGCCAAGGAACAGTTTCATTAATGTAGGGAATCCAAAAACTAATTTTTATTTTAAAACTAATGACTTTTCTGTTGCTGAAAAAGTAGTCTAATATTTGTGAGAGTTATTTTATATTTACATGTTGATTTTCTTAATTATCATTTGTTTTCATGTAATTCTATGTATAATACATTTTTGCAAAGTATCGTACTTCTGACTTAATAAAATAATTATCCTAATTAAAAAAAACTGTTTATTTTAGAAAAAATGCATCAGAAATGATGATGGCAATCAAGTGGTTCATACAGGTTTCTGCCTAAATTCTGCATGTGTCTTTATAATAGAATGACTTATAATCCTTTGGGTATATACCCAGTAATGGGATTGCTGGGTCAAATGGAATTTCTATTTCTAGATCCTTGAGGAATCTCCACACTGTCTTCTACAATGGCTGAACTAATTTACACTCCCACCAACAGTGTAAAAGTGTTCCTTTTCTTCACATCCTCTCCAGCATCTGTTGTCTCCAGATTTTTTAATGATCGCCACTTTAACTGGCGTGAGAGGGTACCTTAATTTGGTTTTGATTTTCATTTCTCTAATGACCAATGATGATGAGCATTTTTTCATATGTTTGTTGGCCTCATATATGTTTTCTTTTGAAAAATGTCTGTTCATATCCTTTGCCACTTTTCAATAGGTTTATTTGTTTTTTCTTGTAAATCTGTTTTAGTTTTTTGTAGATTCTGGATATTAGCTCTTTTTTAAGAACAAATCAAACATACCCCTAGAGTCCAGAGTGAAATGAGAATCCCAGGGCTTTACACTAGTAAAATCATTACAATATCTACCTAATCCTGGAGAGTGTATGTGTTTGGGGCCGTATAAATAACTGGGACTAAATTTTCTACCAGCTCTACGGAGGGCCTAGGAGCAAATTAAATTGGATTTAAAACAAATGCCATAGTATGGTGGTTTCAGTTCCCATCCACCATAAATGGCAAGGGTGAAAGGTCCGAAGATGAGGGAAACAGGAGTGGGACCAGGAAGTAAAATTGTATAGACTGCATGAGAATATTTTATACTCTGCATGAGAATTGCTGAAAAAGGATATAATTTTTGCTTTACGTTTCCACCTGGTCATTGCTTCCTTTATGTTTTAGTGCTTACTTTATGTCACTTTAAAATATTATCTTGTGCTTATAATGCTTATTCTATGTTATTTTAATTATTATTTTTACTTTAAATTCTTAAAACAGTGAGTTTAAGAACTCTTGTCTTGGAAGTATAGAATATTAAATTTAAATCCAAAAAACACATGTTCTCATTTGAACTTGTTATGTACATTTACATAGCTCTCATGAAACTATGACATAGCCTTTTGTGAAGCTTTAGAGCCATTAAAAATATAATCTATGACGCAAATATATTTATTTCCTAAGCATGTTATTTTGATGGGCATGGGTGAGTCATCTCAGATCTCAGTGTTGCCGAGATCACAACTGGCAGATTGTTTAGTCTAGCTCAGTAACTGTCAATATACTTGTAGCAACTACATTCATTGAGTGTTGAGCATATTCCTAAGTAAAGTCTTGACATTTTAAATTATTAAAAAATTCCTTGGAGAAGTTTTCTTTTTTTCTTCTCTTAATAACTCATAGTCTTTATTAGAGAATGGTAACTGCTTTAGAATTATATATAACACACACATATACACACACACACACATATAATATAAATAGATCTAGTAGAAATTAACCAATTCATAGGTATAGCTGTAGAGAAAGCTAATCCAATTTATGGTCTTGAGATTCTATGACCAACATAATAGTGTTTGCACAGAAATAACCGATAAACTGAGCTGTAATTTATTAATCTTTATAACAACAATTAAATAATAGTTGATAAAAATTCTTTATAATAAATATATAGTGCAGAGACTGACAAATACTAGTGTTAACGCCTGAAGAATCACCTATAAAACCTTTTCCAGGACATTTATTTTTTAAAGTTTTAAAACATTTTTAAATTTACATATAGTAAAATTCACTCTCTGACTTACAATTCTATAAATCTTGACAAATGCATACAGTCATAAAGCCACTACTACAATAAAAATATAGGACAGTTCCATCATCCCAAAAAGCTCTCTTATGTGGCCACTTTCTAGTCAAATCCTCCCTCAAGAGTTAACCCTTGAAAACCACTGATCTGTTCTATTTGCCTACAATAATGAAGCATCTGTTAAAATATTTTGGTTGCTTTTTTAATTACAATATTTGTTTCTTACTGTTACATTTTAAAAGTATTTTTTCCCAGTCTATGATTTTCACAGTCTGAAGGAATATGGCATTCTCTCAAGTCTTTCACAGAAAAAAATGTTTTTATTTTTTCTTTTACAGATCAGATTTTTGGTACTGTATTTAATAACTCTTTGCCCAAAACAAGTAAGGTCACAAAGATTTTTCTCCTGTTTTCTTTGAGACATTTTATGGGGTTACATTTTGTATTTAAGTCTATGGTCCATCTGGAGTTAAGTTTTGCATAGGGTCTGCAGTGCAGGTCACGTTCCAGTTTTTGCATATGGATATTCGATTGTTCCTGAACTATTTGCTGAAAAACTATCATTTCTCCACTACATTGCCTTTGCACTGTTGTGGGAAAAACAAAACAAAGAATGCTTCTTCATTCTTAAAGTTCCAAGTTCTATGTTTTTGTACCCCTTCTACCTGAAAGAAGTCCTTTGTAATTTCTTTAAGAACATTTCTGTTCGTGAATAATTCTCTTAATACTTAATTAATACTTAATACTCTTAATTTTGCCTTCATTTATAAATAATATTTTTGCTGAATGTTGAATTTTAGGTTTCCAATTATTTTTCTGGCCTCCATTTGTTTCTGATAAAAAAAGTTATCATTCGAATTGTTGTCTATTATAGGTACCAGATTGTTTTTTCCTATATTTTCTTTCAAGATTTTTTTTTCTTTATCTTGGTTTCCAGAAGATTGATTATAATGTGTCTAGATTTAGCTTTAATTGTATTTATACTGTTTGTCATCTCTTAGCTTCTTGAGTCTCTAGCTTGACATTTTCCACCTAATTTGATATATTTTCAACCATTTTTTTCTGTAAATAATGTTTCTGTACCAATTTCTCCTCTTCTTTTGATGACTCAATGTTCAAACTTAGACATTTTGTTTGATATTATCTCAGAGATACCTGAAGCTCTGTTAATTTTCCCCTCAATCTGATTTCTCTCTTTTCATAAATTATAAAATTTCATTTGATCTATCTTTAAGATCATTTACTCTTTCCTCTGTCATCTTCATTCTACTATTGAGCTTATCCAGTGAATATTTTATTTCAGGTGATGTATTTTTCATTTTTTTGATTCTTTTATATGCTTTTTATTTTCCTGCTGAGATCTATCAGTCTATTCATTTACCTTCACTTTACTTCATTGAAGATGATTATAAAGCTGCTTTTAAGTCTTTGATAGTTCCAACATCTCATTCACCTTGGGATTGGCATCTGTTAAGTGTCTGTCCTTGAGAAATGGTGACATTTCCTGGTTCTTTGTATATTGGGTAATTTTGGATTGTATCCTGGACATTTATAATATTATCTTGTGGGACACTGGATCATGTTAACTTACTCTGGAGAATGTTTGTTTATTTTTGTTTTGGAAGTTAATTGAACCTTTTAGGTTCCTATAAGTTTTGCCATGCCTTCAATGGGCAGCAGTTCCAAAGTCAGTTCAGTTCAGGTCTTGGATTTGGGAAACCTAAGAATACTTTTTAAATCCCTAGATTTCCAAGTCTTCAGTCTTCTTCTTAATTACATAGTTCTCTGTATTTCATTATTCTAATGGTTAGTTTTTATAATCAATATAAAAATAGTAATTCATCATTGAAATGACTATGAGTTTTAGGTTCAGATCAATCTAGACTCAAATCCTACTCTTGTCTCTATTACTTAGCTGTGTAATACTGGGCAAGACATTTGATTTCTATGAGTCTCACATTTTTTATCCATAAAATAGAAAAAATTATTTCTTCCTTAGAGTTGTTAGGATGAAAATAAGACATTCCCATTGAAGTATCAAAATACTTACCATCAATACAGAGTTGTACTCTCAACATCTTATCAGAAAACAAAATCTCAGTAGTAATGCTTATATGAACATGAATAATAAAAACTGAGATCACACACACACACGACACACACACACACACACACAGACACACACACACACACACACACACACACACACAGGCCTATTAAACTCAAGGGACTCTTAAAAGCTGTTGATTTAAATTTAGGCTGTATGGCTTAAGTAGTTTAAGCAATAGGAAATATGATCCAAAAAACTAAAATAAACAAAGAAAAACTACATACATTGAGCATTATTTAATAGCACTGAATCTCAAAATACGCATGTTAAAGAATCTCTTATAGCTTTTTCTCAAGGCAAAAATAAAGATCAATACTATTAATTCAAATGCTAAAGTATGTCAGAACCAGCCCCACCACGGAATCCAAAGATAGATGTAAATTTTTATGTTAAAACTAAATTTTTGTAGAATAGCAAGTAGAACATTATAAGGATGAAATTCCTTCATATATAACGTATATTTGATAACAGGGGTATAACAATAATTAGTATTCAATCCTTACACTTAGGAAGCTACAAGTATATTGAAAGAGACAGGCACATTCACATGGCTATACAACAGCAAGTGATGTATCATAGATAATTTCAATACAGATAACAACAACAAAATATAGGGAAGCAGTGTTAGGAAAGATAGAGAAAGCCAAGGAATGCTATAAAAAAGGTGACATTTGAACTCGGCTATAAATAGTGACTATATTTTCCTATTTGTCCTGCATATGTGTCTTCATATAACAGCCAGACTGATGTTTTTAAAACATTAATCAGATCGCGTTGCTCTCCTTTTCAAACACTTCTTTGCTTTTTGTGCTACTTAGGATACAGTCACAAATCCTTAACGTGATCAAACAGGACTTTTAATCATCTGGCTCATGTTATTTTCCAGCTCCATCTCAAGCCACGACCCACATCGCTCGCTAAGCTCCAGACAAACTATCCTTTTTGTTCATTTTGTTTTTTAAGCCCAGAGTCTTTGTAATATTTCTCTTCTGAACGGTTTACATGCCCCCCTGTGCTGAAGATGCCCTACTCATCTCTTTACATTTCTTAGCTTAAACAGAGCTTCTTCAAACAAGTCTTTCCTCACTCCCTAATCTAAAATAGAGCTCCTCTGTTTTCTGTGATCCTTCAAAGTACTTTGCACTTTTTTTTCCTACCATTTACCAAAGGTTTATATCTTTTACTTCCATATATATTATATACACACACACACACACACACACACTTTATTTAATTATTTATTTGTTTGTTTTGGACAAAGTCTTGTTCTGCCGCCTAGGCTGGAGTGCAGTGGCATAATCTCAGCTCACTGCAACCTCTATCTCCTAGGTTCAAGTGAGTCTCCTGCTTCAGACTCCCTAGTAGCATGTGCCACCACGTCCAGCTAATTTTTGTATTTTTAGTAGAGACAGGGTTTTACCATCTTGGCCAGGCTGATCTTGAACTCCTGACCTCAAAGTAATCTGCCCTCCTTGGCCTCCCAAAGTGTTGGGATTACAGGTGTGAGCCACCACGCCTGCCCTATTTTTATAATTATTAATTCAATATCAATTTCTTCTACTAGACTATAAACTCAGTTCGGGAGGAAGTATATCTGTTTTGCTCACCACTATGCTAGCGCAAATAGGAGCTCAAGAACTATCTTTTGAAGCTGGGTGCGGTGGCTCATACCTATAATCCCAGTACTTTGGGAGGCTGAGGCGGGCAGATCACTTGAGGTCAGGAGTTTGAGGCCAGCCTGGCCAACATGCTGAAAGCCCCATCTCTACCAAAAATATAAAAAATTAGCTGGGTGTGGTGGTGCCTGCCTGTAATGCCAGCTACTCAGGAGACTGACGGCAGGAGAACTGCTTGAACTCAGGAGGCAAAGGTTGCAGTGAGCTGAGATCGTGCTACTGCACTCCATCCAGCCTGGGCGACAGAGCAAGATTCTGTCTCAATTTTTTTTTAAAGAATTATCTGTTAATAAAATGAATAAAATTAGTAGATTCAACTATATATTACAAGTTAAAAGAGGACAGGAAATATTTTTAAAAGGCTCTTCACAAAAAGCAGACTAAAAGAAAAAAGAAAAGAGACTAACAAGCATTGGGTATCTATTATGTATCTGACATTATATTAAGCATTTTGCACACAACATTTCATTTTTTCATATTAACATAAACTAATTTAGTAGGAACTGTTCACTCCATTTTCTGAATGAGAAAATGTGAGCATCAGGAAGGTAAAATCTTTGCTCAAAAGACATAGAATCAACATAAATGTCCACCAATGATAGACTGTGCAAATAAAATGTGGTACATATACATGATGGAATACTATGCAGCCATAAAAAAGAATGAGATAATGTCCTTTGCAGGGTCATGGATGGAGCTGGAGACCATTAACCTTAGCAAACTAACACAGGAACAGAAAACCAAATGCCATGTGTTATCACTTATAAGGAGGAGCTAAATAATGAGAACACATGGACATACAGAGGAGAACAACACATAGAGGGGCCTATGACAGGGTGGAGGAGAGGAGGAGAGAGAAGATCAGGAAAAATAACTAATGATTACTAGGGTTAATTGTTGGGTGGTGAAATAATCTATATAATGAATCCTCATGACACAAGTGTTGCTATGTAACAAATCTGCATGTGTACCTCTGAACTTAAAATAAAATTTAAAGAAGTAAAAAGAACAAAAAACCTGTTTGTTCAAGATTACATAGCCTAGAAGTCACACAGCTAATAAGTAATTGAGCTCTTACGGTTGATTATAAAGCTCAAATTCTATATGGAAAGATTATTTTAACAAAACTAGCTTATATGCCATCTATGCACGGTAACATGATACATGTGCATGGAAATTTTCATGGATTCATTAATTTTTAAAATATGTGTTGAACAATTATTATATGCAGAGTTCTAGGCACTGGGGCTATACCAGTAGATGAAAGTCCATAATATCAGGTAAAAAAAATATTTAAACATGAAATTGTATGTCAAGTGATAGGTGCTATAAAGAAGATAAAAGCTGAGAAAATTTACGGAGTGATGAAGGAAAAATTGTGGTGTGCAATTTTTGACAGAATGGTCAGAGAAGGCCACTTTAATGAGAAAACACTTGTGGCAAAGACCTCTCTGAGTATATCATGCAGAAGGAACAGTATGCAAAAGCAGGGAAGTGCTTGCCTGTATACAAAACACACAGAGGCCAGGGTGGCTGTGGTGGAGTGAGCCAGGGTCTTAGAAGGTGCATGGTAAAATATGAGGAAAGGCATAACCATAAAACAAAAGAGATCAAAAGAATAAAGTACATAGAAGACTGCCAAATACAGTTTAGCGGATAAACTGTATTTATCAGTAGGATAAACTCCAAACAAAAAATCAATGGTCACTCTACAATGGAAGAATATTTTTCAGTTAATCCTAAGTATGATATAAATATTCTTATATGCACAATTGTATTACTCTCATTGGATTAGCAATGGATAATATGGCCACATATTTTTCTTGCATTTTCAAGTTGAGAGCATTATTCTGTAGTAGAAACATACACTGTACAATATATAGAAGTTTATAATTTATATATAAAACAAAAAAAGTCCAGGCCCAGATGTTTTCACAGTTGAATTCTACCACAGGTACAAAGAGGATCTGGTACCAGCATTCAAATGCAAAATTGCTGTTAAAATATTTTCTGGTCTGTTTGAGGAACTTGTGAGTCCAGTTAGAATATATAAGCTTTTCTATGTAAAATGTTAGTGGATTTGTAAACAACTGTTTTAGAGTGTTGCTGACTCTAACACTTTTGTTTCATGCAGGGATAAGTACTCTTTGGCATTTAATAAAGTTAATAAAATATAAAATTATTCCCAATAGGCTAGTTTAATTTCTATTATTCCATGATAGGTATCATCAATGAAAAAAGGGAATACACCAAGTATTTATTCATGAATTTATTCACAAATTTTTTGGTACCTACTATGCATTAGGACTTATTCTAGGTGCTGGGGATATAATTATGGATAAAAGAGTAAAAAATCTATTCCATTGTGTAGCTTACATGCTACTGGAAAACAAAACAATAAAAATAATATTTAAGTAAAATATATGAAATTTAAGTATCAAAGTAATAGATGTTGAGAAAGGGATAATAAAGCAGGGAAATGCAACATAAAATATCTGGGTGAAGAAGTAAAAATTTAGACAGAGTAGCTAGAGAAGGTTTTTTCTGAGATGGTATCATTTGGAATTACGACCTGAAGAAAATGTGAAAGCTTGCCAAATGAATTTTTTGAGGGAAAGCATTCTAAACAGAGCAAACATGACCTGAAAGCAAGAAGCCAGGGTAACTAGAACAAAAAGAACCAAAAAGAGAGTGTTGGGAGAGGAAGTTGAAGAGTTAACAAAGACTGGATCACATAGGGCCTAATAAGTCATTATGAGATATTATTTTCCCCCTCAGTAAATGGTAAGCCTCTGCAGCAAGTGTTCAAAAAGAACTTTCTGAAATGATGGAAAGGTTCTGTGCTATCTACTACGGTAGCCACGAGCCACATGTGGCTACTGACTACTTGAAATTTGGCTAGTGCAACTGAGGTATCAAATTTTTAATTTAATTTAAATTAATTAAATTTGAATAGCCACATATGACTAGTGGTTACAGTCTGGCATAGTATAGCTGTGGAGGTTTCTAAGCACAGGAGCAGAGGGATCTACATTTTAGTAAGAGTCACTTGGCCAGGTGCAGTGGCTCACATCTGTAATCCCAGGACTTTGGGAAGCCAAGGCTGGTGGATCATGAAGTCAGGAGATTGAGACTATCCTGGCTAACATGGTGAAACACCATCTCTATGAAAAATACAAAAAATTAGCAGGGCGGGGTGGAATGTGCCTGTAGTCCTAACTACTCAGGAGGCTGAGGCAGGAGAATCACTTGAATTTGGGAGGCGGAGGTTGCACTAAGCTGAGATTACGCTACTGCACTCCAGCCTGGGTGACAGAGAAAGATTCTGTCTCAAAAAAAGAGTCACATTGTACTGAGAATGACTTTAGGATGACAAGGGCAAAAATATAAAAAGAAAGACTATATACCATGTGGCTACAGTAAGTCAAGTGATGATGTGGCTTGGACCAAGGTGATCAAAGGTAATGGGGAGAAGCAGTCAAAGCTGGATATATTTTGTGGCAGTGTCATTAAGATTTGCTGAAGGGCTCAATGTGGGACATGTAAACAGTAGTCAAGAACAGAGCAACATTTATGGCCTCGGGAACTATAAGAATGGAGTTGCCTTTGGCTGAGATGGAGAAAACAGAAGAGAAACTGGTTAAGAAAGTATTAGAAGCTCAGTTTTCATATGTTATGTGTGAGACGACTATTAGATATCCAAGTAGAAGATGCCAAGTGGGCAAATGAATATACAGAACTGGAGATGGGAGAGAACTGGACTTGAGATGATAAATTTTAGAGTTATCAACATATTAGTACTATTTTTAAGTCATGAGACTATATAAAATTGTCTAGAGAGTGAATTAGAAAGAAAAAACATAGGTCCAATGACTGAGCCCTATTAGTTAATCAAATACTAAGGAGGATTATACAGAACAAAACCTATGCTTAAAGGTTTAGAGTTCTGTGACACACTTAGTAAATGATCGTAGAAATATTGTAGTTTTTTTTTTTTCAGAGAGTTGGCAGTAGAAATTAACGTGCAGGAAAGAAGACACCTGCTCTTCTGAGGGCTCAGGTCTTGCTTTCTGTCAATCTAATGAGACACCAGAAAGGTTGCTGACCAGCTAATACAGGATGCATCTGAAAAGTTACCACATGACTACTGGTATGGAGCTCACTGTCCTTTAGCTGTATTCCAATTACATGAGGAAATAATGAAAACCCAAACCATATACTGCTTTATACAGTTAAGGCAATATCCTGAATCATACCCACTGCATTAATATTAACATAATGTTATAGTCCTGACTACCTATAAGTAAGTATGAATAGATAAACCCAATTCAGATAACACAAAAAAGGAGACAAGGCCTGTAGATGGGTAAAGCGCTCATGTTATTGTCAGTGTGTGTAATGGTTACATTTTACGTCAACTTGGATAGGCTATAATGTCTAGTTGTTTGGTCAAACAATTCGTCTAACTGTTGCTGTGGAGGTATTTTGTAGATATGATTAACATCTACAGTCCATTAATTTTAAGTAAAGGATATTACCCTCAAGAATGTGGGAAATGCTCATCCAATCAATTTAAGGCCTTAGCAAAAGCTGAGGTTTCCTGGAGAAGAAATTCTACTTCAAGACTCTAATACAGAAATCTTGCCTGAGTTTCTAGCCTGCCAGCCTGTCCTACAGATTTCAGGCTTACCGGCTCCCAATGATCACACAAACAAATTCCTTAAAAGGAATTTATTTAATGAATATAAATATCTCTGGAGTATCCTGACTGATACATGCCATTTGTACAAGCAGTGTGATACTACGTAAGTTTTCTTTAACCTCTTTCAGCTTCAGGTTCCTCCTGGTAAAATGGAGACACCTCAGTGTCACCCTTAATAAAGATGTTCAAGGTTAAATGAAATGATCCATGTAAAGTTCTTAGTATGGCACCTAGCACACAACAAATAATAAATATTAGAGTCCATGGATTATTGATATTATTATGATAAATATTGTGTTGACTATTTTAAAGACATATGTTATAATTCTACCTTAAATGCAAAAATAATAAAGTTAAAAAATATCTATCTTACACTCATAATCCCAGGAAGCTGGTTAAATACCATCCTACTTATATTATAGGTGTTTTTTTCTAACTAACAGAATCATTTTTACCAAGACTGCTCTTAGTAGCGTCCTGTCTACATTTCACCAGACCCTAAACTCTGCCAAACAGAGATTTAATAAAAACATTTAAAGGGGTCAAATAAAAAATAAAAATATAAAAAGGAAGAACATCAGCCATCTAAATATAATGACCCGTTTTACTACTAGTTTTCCAGAAAACTTCATTGTACAGATAACAATAGCAACAACAACAAAAAGAATTATATGTCCACAAAACTTTAGGGAGAACATTGTAATTTACAAACAACCAAATTTTGGTTTTAGTTGTACTATATTATCATAAATAATCATATCTGAGATGAAAATCCTCCCTTGGTAAAACTGAATAGAAAATTATGAAAGAAAACTTTTTAAAAGAACTTATTACTTCTTTATAATATATGCTTATATGTGTTCCTGTATAAAAAAGAATATTAATTTAATAAGTAGAAAGAGTTGACTTTAAAATATTTTTTTTAAAAAGCCATTTCTTATACCTAACATCCATGTTACATATGAGAGACAGTAGACTAAAATACCTGCCTAACCATATTTTGTATTATGTTGCATATTATTATAAATTAGAAATAACTTCCACTGCAGTTACTATAAAAAGTTTAGATTTTCCCTTAAACTCTTCTGACTGAAGCATTATTAAAGATTTCAGGAAAATTTTCAAGTAATTTTTTAAAAATTATATTTTCTAAATGGCTTTTAAATGTTGTAGTCATTTTTACTTCCAGTTCCTATAATTAACCTATGAAATATTATTTACTCTAATTTATTATAACTCACCTATGAGAAACTGCTCCCCAAGCACCATGTTTATTTGTGAGAATATTGAGAATCTTCTGCTTCAGCTGATTTGCTGTTACATGATCTCGATGTTTGGCAGCACTGATAAGATGGTCACACATCTTTTCTTCCTCTCTTCTGTCAGCAGCATATTGGGCACACTGCGACTATAAAGAAATACAAACAATGGATAATAATAAACTTTTTACTGTGTGTAAGTAAGGATAATAAATACTCAACTTAAAGGGTAACAGGAATTCAATTTTTTAAAACTCAAATAATATAATCTTTTGATATTTGGTTCTAAAAAATGGTCACCTTTCAAATATAAAAATGTGCTCTTTCTAAGGTATATGTAAAATAATTTGAACAATGTTGAAGTAATTAGAGGCTTACAGTTTCTTCCACTTCTGATAATCTAATTTTCATGTATTCCAAAAATAATAATTTTAGAAGCACAAATATTTATTATAAATGTAAACACACTTGTTTATCAAGCCAATATAGCATATCTCATTTAAAATAAAAGGTGTGTTCCTGATAATTATATATGAATCAAAAATCTGTCATTTAATTTGTCAATCTATGAGGTACCAGATATTGATTCTTACATGCGTTAGCAACACTACTGATCAATGGATCATCTTTTGTATTAAAAATATTCAACATAAACATGAAGAGGCACATTTCTTTAATTATAAATTTGATTCTTTTATTATAGTTTTTATGCAAAAAACTACAATAAATATGCACAGTGGCATGACTGTAACTTTTCACATTAATAAATGTGTAATACAAGTAATATAACTAGGAAGAAAAAAGTCTCATCCATCTGATAAAATAAATACAACTAGTTCACATTTATCATTACAATGCAAAAATCTATTTCATAGAAGGTACTTCAACATATTGCTCCTATCTATCTATTGATACAGACTACTACCACAAGTAATCTCTTCTGGAGAAATAACCCTACAGTAATCTAAGAAGGATTAATTCATTTTCCAATTTATCTTTTTGTACAGGGAATCACCAATTAGTACAATGATCTGCCTCAGTAATGAGGTTAATATTTCATTAGCTCATTGGAGAGTAAAATTAAATTTTCATTTTTCTTCCTTAACAATTACAGTAGTTAACTAAAAAAACTTAACTGTGAAGTACCCATCTAAAATCAAATACACTTTTCTTTCTAATTATAGGCTGATATGGGGGATAGAAAAATTCCTCAAAAAGTTCCAGCAAAATGTCATGACTTGGTAAATCTTCTACAATTCAAAAAGGATGTCTTTCTGTAAACTACACACACACACACACACCCCATTGCATTTACTAATATAGCTCTAACCCAAAAAGAAGAGATATAAACATTTAAGTTAAAAAAACAAGGTACAATTATCAAATAACATTGGCAATATAATCAAAATTAGATTTGCATGATTATATTTTATGTACATAAAATCTAAAAAACACTCAGTCTTCATGCCTCCTTGGAAACCTCTTATCACCTTGAGGTGACGACCCACAATGAGAGTAATTTCATTCCTAAGAGTGAAAAATTGGTGTGTGGGGGGTGGGAGATAAAAATATTGTTATTTTAGTATATAAAACACAAATGTATGTAAGTACAAAAACAGATATGCAGTCTATGGGTGGTATCATAATGTCATTGGAATTAGGGGGCAATTAGGCAAAATGTCTAAAAAGCCTCCTGAGGGAGTCAATAAAAATAACAACAACAACAACAACAACAAAGGTTGGGGAACACTGCCCTTAGCTTAAGGTCACCTTGGTTAAGTATGTGTTAAAGCTCATAACTAATATCTAGCCACTTGAAAATCTATTTTAAATGTTTTTACACGACAAATATTGATCTGCTTATTTCCCCACAAAATATCTTGATTTTCTTAGTGGAAACACAAGAGATTCAAAACTGATCCTGCAGAGAATTCAGTTGCTATTCCCATTCTTATTTACTAATACAAAACTTCACTTTGATAAACACTTAAAGATCACTATATTTTTATCAAAGTTTAAAATATCTGGTATCTCTTTTAAAATAAGGTTGTTGCAATTTCACAAGACAAGTGCCTGCCTGTCTTGTGCTTCTTCTGACCAAATGAAGCAGAGGTCATGTGTCGGAAAGCAAGAGCAGCTATTTTCCTGCCTCAAGCTTTTTAGCCAGCTAGGTCAGAGATCACTAGACCTAGTCTATCAACTTGTATGACTCACAGAGCTGCTTTACTGAGATAAAAACCTCATCAAAACTAGAATTGTGGTCTCTGATTTCTAGCCACACCATACTTGTTAGCCTGTTGTATCAGAAGAATAAATTGATGGAGTCATTTATTACTTTCAAGTCCAACATAAGCCAAATACCAGGGCACATAAATATTTCTGGAGCCAATTTTGTCTTATAAATGGAATAAACTGGAATAATAAATAACTGTTATATATAAAACATAGAAATTAGAAGAATTTTTGAATCTTATATGAGTTTATTCAAATAACTGTATCAAATACTCATATCTACCTAATGGTGTGTAAATCTCTGCTAGCTTAAAAATAACTGAAATTGTTGCATTGTAAATTATTTTTCACATTTACTCTTGAGTAGGTTAGGATGACTTCAGTCTACCAAATGGTTAGGCATACATAGGGTGGAAAGAATTTTTTCCTGCTGTAAATGGGGTAAAAATAAATTAGTACTCTGTGTTTGACATTTACTAAAACTTTTAAAAAACAGGAATAGTCATGCCTTCAGTAAAATTTTCCTTTACAAAAAATCCTTCTTATGTAAGGTCACAGGTAGGTGATTGTTGGGCTATAAGAGAAAAGCAGAATTTGGTCTACTCCCAAAACCTTACCTCAAACTCTGCATGTTTATGTACATCCTCAGCTCTCTGTCTGTTCAAAATAAACTCAGCTTCATTTGCAACACGAACTATATGGTCCTTCATAGCATGGCACAATAATCTAAAAAGAAAAATACCTTTGAAATTATTATTATAGCTTTGGTTAGTTCAACTTTTTCAATAATCAAATTTCAGTATTTCAAACATACATAAATTTTAGATAAAGTACTGGATACAAAATTGACATTTTAAATCATTATTCAATGAAATGGGAAATACAGAAAAATGTCATAAAACTGTTGCAGCAATTCCTCTGTTAAATAGTGTGTCTTGTCAATCAACAATTCAATTAATTCAGTTAAGATAGGTTACTCAAAAATCAAAAATTTTAGTTGGAGTGTTTTAAAATGGTTATACAACAGAAGTCACTATCTTAGAGGTAAATTTTCACAATAAGCTCGATTTCACAATGACCACACATGAAATCAATAGACTAGATTCTTACTTTAAATAATGCAGATGATAGGACTAAATGACATGAAAATTCTTTTAAATGCTGAAATTCCACATTCTAATATGGAACTACAGTTAAAGCTCAACCACAGAAAATAATTTTTTAACTACAGAAGTTATTTATTTAGAAGACTCGAATTATTTTTAAAATGTGTAATAACATTTACAGTGAAAAGCCTCTCACTATAACCCCTATTCACCAAATTTTCAACCTCAACAGGTACCCACTGTTATGCCTGTGTGTGTTTCAGAGACTGCTAAAATATATAAATAAAAATACAAATATATTCTTTTCCTTACTTCCTAACACTAATAATTATTAGTACATTATACAGTCTGTTCTATACCCAGCTTTTCTCACATAGCAATATATCTTGGAGATCTTTTCATCATCTACACACAGGGAGCTTTTTCTAACTTCTTTTACAACTTGTGGCAGAGATTACTTCCAAAGATGGCTACAACAACATTTCCCATCCAACATGGTCTTTTGCAGTGTGACTTTATCATTGCCCCATCAAAAAATGGGAGTCTTTTTCTACTCTTTGTCTATCTGGGCTTGCCCTGTGACTTCCTGTGAGCAACAGAATACAGCAGAAGTGATGTTATGTGACTCCTGAGGCTAGGATATAAGAGGCCAGGCAGCTTTTTATTTTTTTTGGAACTCTCTGTTCTGGAATCTGTTGCTCCTCTGAGAGAACAGAGATGTTCAGGCTCTCAGGCCTAGATGAGGTTTCAGCCCAAAATAAGTCACATTCAGGACACTGCAGACCCAGGAAACTCCACATGGAGCCAGAGAGAACCGCTTAACTGAGCCCAGACAATGAGAATCATGAGGAAGAAAAAAAAGAGTACTTGTTTAAGCCACATAATGATATTAAGAAGAAGGTGAAGGAAGAGGAGGAGGAGGAGAAGTGGGGGGGGGGAGGAGGAAGAGGAGGAGGAGGAGAAAAAAATAACATTGATTATGACAACTAATATCATTTCGTTTTTCACTTTGTCAATTAAAAACAATGATTTGGCCTTTTGGTATCTTCTTCGGTTTTTTTGCAGTAAGGAATTACTGCACATTAAAAAAAATCAAATAATATTTTAAAAAGCTATCTCCAAATCTTTCTGGGTTTTCCTTAAAGGACATGCTTAAGAAGTAGTTTCAGCTCCTTTATCTATGTCCTTTTTAAATTTCATTCTAATCTCGTATTCCTTCATTGTCCAGTTTTTCTTTCAGAGATTTTAATCAGGAGTACTATTTCTATATCACCATTACTTATTTTCACTGCTCATTCATGTAATATATCAACTTTTTTGCTTAAATTTTCATAAATATAAATCAGAAGGGAATAGGTTTAACTTTGTTTTAATTTCTGTACTTAATAAATACCAAGTCCTTGTAATTCCTTCTATATTCTTCACTATATTATATCTACCTGTGGCAAACTTTCTTCTTTACCAATAAGTAGAAACAAAAACATCATTAACTATTCTGATATTTCTAATTTATTGTTTAAATATAATTTTAAAAGCCCACATATGTCTTTGAGGTGAGTGTGCTATATTGGATTTATTTGTTCTTTTTAATATCAAGGTTCAATTACAAAACACGAAATTTTAATATCTTTCCACCAAATTATTTTTAATATCTTTGTGGCATCTTCCACAAAAACTGGCAGGTGAATGGTTCTTTTATTTTAGGGTAGTAATGTAAGTACTGAGCAACAATGAACTCAAGACAGTTCTCAGTAGAAATCCTTCCAAAATCCATGTCTGCTTAGACACAGATTTAATTTACTCCTTGATGAGATTTGGGTTAAATAACTACTCTGTCACTCTGGGACCAGTGGGAATGGTTTTGACAGTATGACAGCGGCACCAGTAAAGTCTTACATAGCAGCAGGACAGGTGCAGATATTTCCTAGAAGCATGCACAATAATCTCTCCAATGACTTGAGAGGGATACAGGCACATTCTAAAGGGAAAGTTGTCTGGTTTTCAGTCTAAAAGTTAACCACAGCACAAATTATTGAAAGAATACAAAGGTTATAGAAATCTGTTAGAAATGGCAACACTTAGGAAAAAAGATCAAAACTCTTCTGTAAATGATATTGGAGAGTAAACAAACATACAGTCTTAATCATTGAGGGAAACAGAAAAGTAAAAGAAGCTAAAAAAAGAATATCATGAACTCTGATTATGAACTTTTGATCAGATTATCAGCCTACATTTTGTAAACAGGCTTCAAAAGATAGAAGAGATGTGATGTTAGAATATTCCATTTAATGGCTTTGTCTAGTGCATGCTGAAGACTGAAGAAAGCCAGGAAGAAATCTAATATGTGCAAATCAGTGCAGATTACAAAACATAAATAGATTAACAGGAGACAGCAGGAAGGGAAGAGCACATGGTCTGGCTGGTTAATACATATCATTCCCAGGAGCAAAGCAGTGGATTAGCAAAGCAAAGAAGCATGATAGTGGGGGTAGAGGCTTTGTAATAAAAGACTTCTGTCCTCAGACACACCAAAGAAATGGTATCACTTTTCTGAAAGTCTGTTCCCCTATCTTGGGCACTTATGAGTTCTGCCAACTGATCTATGCTGTGTTATTTACACGAGGAGAAGGTATCTTTCTACGACTCTTGCCACCACTTCCCACATGGAAAACATTCATCACAGTAGCTCACAATTCGTTGACTGATTAACTCAAAAAAATCTTCAAGTCTCCCTCATTTCAGCAAATAAATCCAAAGGCCATAAGTAGTTTCATTTCACAAATCTTTATGCTTTAAGCTTTAAGTCTACTCTCAGATCATAATCTCCTATCCTTGCTGCTCTTTCCTCTTCTGCTTAAATTCACTTCCTTTTGCATCCATCTGGGATCCAACAATTCCACATTTTAACCACTCTCTTGCCAACACCTTCACTTAATTCCTTATCTACCTGCTGCATTGGCATTGAAGATATGTAACCCTGGATTAACACAGTGGTCTCCTTCCTCAGTTTTACATCTAGACTACTAAGGAAAGTATCAAAATGGATTTTCACTGAAGATAAAATCAGTATTTCTTTTCCACAGTCAAATTGTTTTTAACTCAGGTTTTGAGAGGCAGCACAAATGTCTTCACTCTCCTAGGCTCACTCACTTAAAAATAATAGTATATGTAAACAAATAAATAAATAAACCACTCTGGTCCACTTTGTGTTTATCGGTCTCTTGCTTCTTTAACAAATTATTTTATCACACACACACACACACACACACACACACACACACACACACACGCCAAAGCAATATGTTGTTCAGATTGCTTGTTTGTGATTTTTATAAATAGAGCTGCAGGTTTTCTGCAGTGCTTTTTAAATTAAAAGGATTAAAAATTATCTTCTATCCCTAATTTTTAAGAGTATTTTTCCTAATTTACTAGGCGTCTGTACCTACGAAGATGATCATAAAAGTTTTCATTTTTAATGTGATAAATGAATGACATTTCTAGAAATTTTTAAAATGATGAACAATTTCTGCATTCATGTGATAAATTTTCCTCATCATCTCTTCCAATTTGCCCCACAAGGACATATTATCTTTTTATACATTAACTGAATTGGGTTCTGCTAATATTTTGATCAGAATTTACAGATCTACATTCATAAGAGATATTGGCCTGTGATTTTCCTTCTCCCACACATCTTGTTTAGTTTTAGAGTTAAGGCTACACAGGCCTCAATGAATGATCTGGATCATTCCCTGTCTCTGAGCTCTAGGAGTTTGTATAAGTTTAGAAAAGAGTTTCACTTGAACATTTGGTAGAATATTCCTATAAACTATTTGGGCTTAGAGTTTTCTCTGCAGGAAGATATTTTTCTGACTAACTTCCTTTCATACATAAAGAACTATTTAGGGTTTTGTTTCTTCTTATTCAGTTATATGAAGTTGTACAGTTTCTAGGAGGTTGCTCATTTCATTTAAATTTATAATTTTAATGGCATAAGGTTTTGATAGCGCTCTCATTTTCTTTTCTAATTTGCTTTAGCTATAATTATGTCTCCTTTTCATTCCATATGTTCACTATTTATGTTGTTTTATTTTGTTGTTGATCAATCTTAGAAGAGTTTGCTTATTATTAGTTAATGAATAAACATTTATCTTTGTTAATCTCTCCACTGTATCTTATTTTTCTATTTCACTGACTTCTGTTAGACTTCTTTATTATCAACTTTCTTCTACTTTGTGAAGGGATTCTGTTCTTTTCTAACTTGGACATTTTTTTTCCAGTTAGATATTTAACTCATTAATTTTAGGCTTTTTTTCTCAGGTAATAAGCTTTTACACAAGTAGAATTATCATCCAGTTTCATTTTCCTTACAATCTATAGGATTTTGTGTTTAGTATATCTATTATTGTTTAGTCTAAATACTTTTTATTTTTCTTTGAAGCATAAGTTATTTAAATGTTCAAAATTCCTCAATAGTAATGAGAATATTTACACTGGTCAGATATCATGGTATTTATAACACTAATTCTAAAAATTTGATAATTTGTATTATGATCTAACTATGTCAGGAATCCCCAGCCAGCCTTTTTAGCACTAGGAACTAGTTTTCATGGAAGACAATTTTTCTGTGGGCCAGTGTGGGTGGAAGGGGATAGTTTTGAGATGATTCAAGCACATTACATTTATTGTGTACTTTATTCCTATTGTTATTACATTTTAATATATAATGAAGTTATTATACAACTCATCATAATGAAGAATCAATGGGAGCCCTAAGCTTGTTTTCCTGTAACTAGATGGTACCATCTGGGGGTGATGGGAGATGGTGATAGATTATCAGGCATTAGATTCTCCTAAGAAGCATGCAACCCATGTCCCTTTCATGCACAGTTCACAATAAGGTTCATGCTCCTACGAGAATCTAATGTCGCCACTGGTCTGACAGGAGGCAGAGCTCAGGCGGTGATGCCAGCAATGGGAAATGTCTATAAATATAAATGAAGCTTTGCTCCCTTGCTAGTCATTCACCTCCTTCTGTGCTGCCTGGCTCCTAACAGGCCAAGGACTGGTACTAATCTGTGGCTCAGAGGTTGGGGACCCCTGAACCATGTGATCAGATTTTATAAATGTTACATGTTCACATGAGAATAATACGTACTGTCTAACGATTGGGTGAAAAGTTCTGTATGTCAGTAATATCAAATACTAATTATGTTATTCAAACCTTGTATATACTCACTGAATTTTTTTGTCTGCTGGATATTTTGGTAATTGAGATAGCAGTGTTGAAATCTTCCACAAAGATGGCAGACCTGTCATTTTCTCTCTGATGGTTCGCCACTTTTTGCTTTACACATTTTGAGGTTATTTATTTGAAATACATGAACCGAGGATGGTAGCATCTTACTGGTAAATTCAACTTTTCTTAATTATATGAATTAGTTCTTCACTAACAGTTTTTACCTTGAAATAATTTAAAAAATATTAATATAGTTATCTTAGCTCAGTTCTTTAGTTAATGCCCTGTATATACTTTTCTATCCTTTTACCTTCAACATTCTTGTGGCTTTAGATATGCCTTTAGTAAATGGAACTCAGTTGGAGTTTTAATCCAATCTGAGAAATCTGGTTTTTAACTGGAAATCATAGTCCTTTTATATTTATTGTGCTTACTGATATATAATGTATTTAATTCTAGCCCAATACTTTAAAAATCTTCTACTGGTCCCAGTTTTTTAATGCTTTTAAAAGTTCAAGGATAAAAATGAAAAGAATAGAACAAATACAGTTACAATCAGTAGGGAAGAAGTTGGGGATAGAAATTTTAGTTTGAATTCCATCTTTTTTACTCCTTATTGATGAAAATGTATTTATTATTTTCATTGCTATTCTTGGACTTTTACCAGATACAGTTAACTTAAACAAGTATGAAGTTAAATAATATCATATGCCTCTTCCACAACAATATTATGTTATAATCCCTTCTCACTACAAGTTATTGCCCAGTATTCTCCAGCTCAAAACTCATATATTATATATCATTAGCTCTTTAGAAAGATAATCTCTATTTAGACATACACACGTGTTTACCGTTTGTCAATTTATTTGCATACTTTTCCCCTTGTATATTTCTGTCATTATGAGATTTTCTTATTTTATCCTGACATGCATACATTGTAAGTTTCTTAGTTGCTGTTCTCTCAGTTATAAACTATCTAAAATTATGATTATTTCTAAATGTTCACTTCATGTTAATTTTTAAAAACTATTCTTTTTTTTCCCATTTATTTATATTGCATTTTAGGTTTTGGGGTACATGTGAAGAACATGCAAAATTGTTGCATAGGTACACACGGCGCAGTGTGATTTGCTGCCTTCCTCCCCATCACCTACATCTGGCATTTCTCCCCTTGCTATATCTCCGCAGCTCCCCACCCCCCACCATCCCTCCCCTATTTCCCCCCAACTGACCCCAGTGTGTAGTGCTCCCCTCCCTGTGTCCATGTGTTCTCATTGTTCAACACCCGCCTATGAGTGAGAACATGCAGTGTTTGATCTTCTGCTCTTCTGTCAGTTTGCTGAGAATGATGGTTTCCAGGTTCATCGATGTCCCCACAAAGGACACAAACTCATCGTTTTTGATGGCTGCATAATATTCCATGGTGTGTATGTGCCACATTTTCCCTATCCAGTCTATGGTCAGTGGGCATTTGGGTTGGTTCCAGGTCTTTGCTATTGTAAACAGTGCTGCAATGAACATTCGTGTGCACGTGTCCTTATAGTAGAACGATTTGTAGTCCTTTGGATATATACCCAGTAATGGGATTGCTGGGTCAAATGGAATTTCTATTTCTAGGTCCTTGAGGAATCGCCACACTGTCTTCCACAATGGTTGAACTAATTTATACTCCCACCAACAGTGCAAAAGTGTTCCTATTTCTCCACATCCTCTCCAGCATCTGTTGTCTCCAGATTTTTTAATGATCGCCATTCTAACTGGCGTGAGATGGTATCTCAATGTTGTTTTGATTTGCATTTCTCTGATGACCAATGATGATGAGCATTTTTTCATATGTTTGTTGGCCTCATGTATGTCTTCTTTTGTAAAGTGTCTGTTCATATCCTTTGCCCACTTTTGAATGGGCTTGTTAGTTTTTTTCTTGTAAATCTGTTTTAGCTCTTTGAAAATTCTGGATATCAGCCCTTTGTCAGATGGGTAAACTGCAAAAATTTTTTCACATTCTGTTGGTTGCCGATTCGCTCTAATGACTGTTTCTTTTGCTGTGCAGAAGCTGTGGAGTTTGATTAGGTCCCATTTGTCTATTTTGGCTTTTGTTGTCAATGCTTTTGGTGTTTTGGTCATGAAGTCCTTGCCTACACCTATGTCCTGAATGGTTTTGCCTAGATTTTCTTCCAGGGTTTTTATGGTGTTAGGTCTTATGTTTAAGTCTTTAATCCATCTGGAGTTAATTTTCGTGTAAGGTGTCAGGAAGGGGTCCAGTTTCTGCTTTCTGCACATGGCTAGCCAGCTTTCCCAACACCATTTATTGAACAGGGAATCCTTTCCCCATTGCTTGTTTTTGTCTGGTTTGTCAAAGATCAGATGGTTGTAGATATGTTGTATTGCCTCCGAGACCTCTGTTCTGTTCCATTGGTCTATATCTGTTTTGGTACCAGTACCATGCTGTTTTGATTACTGTAGCCTTGTAGTTTGAAGTCCGGTAGTGTGATGCCTCCTGCTTTGTTCTTTTTGCTTAGAATTGACTTGGCTATGCGGGCTCTCTTTTGGTTCCATATGAAGTTTAAGGTGTTTTTTTCCAGTTCTGCGAATAAGGTCATTGGTAGCTTGATGGGGATAGCACTGAATCTGTAAATTACTTTGGGCAGTATGGCCATTTTCACAATACTGATTCTTCCTAACCATGAACATGGAATGTTTCCCCATCTGTTTGTGTCCTCTCTTATTTCGTTGAGCAGTGGCTTGTAGTTCTCCTTGAAGAGGTCCTTTACGTTCCTTGTTCGTTGTATTCCTAGGTATTTTATTCTCTTTGTGGCAATTGTGAATGGCAGTTTGTTCTTGATTTGGCTCTCTTTAAGTCTGTTACTGGTGTATAGGAATGCATGTGATTTTTGCACATTGATTTTGTATCCTGACACTTTGCTGAACTTGCTTATCAGTTTCAGGAGATTTGGGGCTGAGACGATGGGGTCTTCTAGAGATACAATCATGTTGTCTGCAAATAGAGACAATTTGACTTCCTCCTTTCCTATTTGAATGCCCTTTATTTCCTTCTCTTGCCTGATTGCTCTGGCTAGAACTTCTAATACTATATTGAATAGCAGTGGTGAGAGAGGGCATCCTTGTCTGGTGCCACATTTCAAGGGGAATGCTTCCAGTTTTTGCCCATTCAGTATGATATTGGCTGTTGGTTTGTCATAAATAGCTTTTATTATTTTGAGATATGTTCCATCGATACCTAGCTTATTGAGGGTTTTTAGCATAAAGGGCTGTTGAATTTTGTCAAAGGCCTTCTCTGCATCAATTGAGATAATCATGTGGTTTTTGTCTTTGGTTCTGTTTATGTGGTGAATTATGTTTATAGACTTGCGTATGTTGAACCAGCCTTGCATCCCTGGGATGAAGCCTAATTGATCATGGTGGATAAGCTTTTTGATGTGCTGTTGCAATCGGCTTGTCAGTATTTTATTGAAGATTATTGCATCTATGTACATCATGGATATTGGCCTGAAGTTTTCTTTTCTTGTTGACTCTCTGCCGGGTTTTGGAATCAGGAAGACGTTGGTCTCATAAAATGATTTGGGAACAATTCCCTCTTTTTGTATTGTTTGGAATAGTTTCAGAAGGAATGGTACCAGCTCCTCTTTGTATGTGTGGTAGAATTCGGCTGTGAACCCGTTTGGACCTGGGCTTTTTTTGGGTGGTAAGCTCTAAATTGCTGCCTCAACTTCAGACCTTGTTATGGGGTCTGTTCAGGGTTTCGACTTCTTCCTGGTTTAGGCTTGGGAAGAGGCAAGTGTCCAGGAATTTATCCATTTCTTCCAGGTTTACTAGTTTATGTGCATAGAGTTGTTTGTAATAATCTCTGATGATGGTTTGAATTTCTGTGGAATCTGTGGTGATATCCCCTTTATCGTTTTTTATTGCATCAATTTGGTTATTCTCTCTTTTCTTTTTTATTATTCTGTCTAGTGGTCTGACTATTTTGTTGATCTTTTCAAAAAACCAGCTCCTGGATTTATTGATTTTTTGAAGGGTTTTTTGTGTCTCTATCTCCTTCAGTTCTGCTCTGATCTTAGCTATTTCTTGTCTTCTGCTAGACTTTGAGGTTTTTTGATCTTGCTTCTCTAGCTCTTTCAATTTTGATGATAGGGTGTCAATTTTTGATATCTCCTTGCTTCTCATGTGGGCACTTATTGCTATATATTTTCCTCTAGAGACTGCTTTAAATGTGTCCCAGAGATTCTGGTATGTTGTGTCTTCATTCTCGTTGGTTTCGAAGAAACATCTTTATTTCTGTCTTCATTTCATTGTTTATCCAGTCAACATTCAAGAGCAAGTTGTTCAGTTTCCATGAAGCTGTGCGGTTCTGGGTTAGTTTTTGAATTCTGAGTTCTAACTTGATTGCACTGTGGTCTGAGAGACTGTTTGTTACGATTTCCATTCTTTTGCATTTGCTGAGGAGTGATTTACTCCCAATTATGTGGTCAATTTTAGAGTAGGTGTGATGTGGTGCTGAGAAGAATGTATATTCTGTGGATTTGGGGTGGAGAGTTCTGTAAATGTCTATTAGGTTTGCTTGGTCCAGGTCTGAGTTCAAGTCCTGGATATCCTTGTTAATTTTCTGTCTGGTTGATCTGTCTAATGTTGACAATGGGGTGTTAAAGTCTCCCACTATTATTGTGTGGGAGTCTAAGTCTCTTTGTAAGCCATTAAGAACTTGCCTTATGTATCTGGGTGCTCCTGTATTGGGTGCGTATATATTTAGGATCGTTAGCTCTTCTTGTTCCATTGATCCTTTTACCATTATGTAATGTCCCTCTTTGTCTCTTATGATCTTTGATGCTTTAAAGTCTAATTTATCAGAGATGAGAATTGCAACTCCTGCTTTTTTTTGCTCTCCATTTGCTTGGTAAATCTTCCTCCATCCCTTTATTTTGAGCCTTTGTGTATCCTTGCATGTGAGATGGGTTTCCTGGATACAGCACATTGATGGGTTTTGTCTTTTTATCCAATTTGCCAGTCTGTGTCTTTTGATTGGGGCATTTAGTCCATTTACATTTAGGGTTAATATTGTTATGTGTGAATTTGATACTGCCATTTTGGTGCTAGCTGGCTGTTTTGCCCTTTACTTGAGCTGGTACTTGTTGTTCCTTTATATGTGTAGAGCCTCTTTCAGGAGCTCTTGTAGAGCTGGCCTGATGGTGACGAAATCTCTGAGTACTTGCATGTTCCCAAAGCATTTTATTTTTCTTCACTTATGAAGCTTAGTTTGGCTGGATAGGAGATTCTGGGTTGAAAGTTCTTTTCTTTAAGGATGTTGAATATTGGCCCCCACTCTCTTCTGGCTTGTAGGGTTTCTGCTGAGAGATCTGCGTGAGTCTGATGGGCTTCCCTTTGTGGGTAACCCGACCTTTCTCTCTGGCTGCCCTTAGTATTTTCTCCTTCATTTCGATCCTGGTGAATCTGACGATTATGTGCCTTGGGGTTGCTCTTCTTGACGAATATCTTTGTGGTGTTCTCTGTATTTCCTGGACTTGAATGTTTGCCTGCCTTGCTAGGTTGGGGAAGTTTTCCTGGATAATATCCTGAAGAGTATTTTCCAGCTTGGATTCATTCTCTTCGTTGCATTCGGGTACGCCTATCAAACGTAGATTAGATCTTTTCACATAGTCCCACATTTCTTGGAAATTTTGTTCATTCCTTTTTACCCTTTTTTCTTCAGTCTTGCCTTCCTGTTCTATTTCATTGAGTTGATCTTCGACCTCTGATATCCTTTCTTCTGCTTGGTCAATTCGGCTGTTGATACTTGTGCATGCTTCGCGAAGTTCTCGTGTTGCGTTTTTCAGCTCCATCAATTCACTTATATTCCTTTCTATTTTGTCCATTCTCGTTAGCATTTCGTCAAATCTTTTTTCAAGGTTCTTAGTTTCTTTGCATTTGGTTAGAACATGTTCTTTAAGTTCACAGAAGTTTCTTACTACCCACCTTCTGATGTCTGATTCTGTCATTTCATCATACTCGTTCTCCATCCAACCTTGTTCCCTTGCTGGTGAGGAGTTGTGATCCCTTGTAGGAGGAGAGGTGTTCTGGTTTCGGGTGTTTTCATCCTTTTTGCGCTGGTTTCTTCCCATCTTTAAGGATTTATCCACCTGTCAACTTCGTAGTTGCTGGCTTTCAGATTGGGTCTCAAATCTTTCAGATTGACGTTCTGTTTGTTGATGATGAGGTTATTTCTGTTTCTTGGTTTTCTTTCTGACAGTCTGGCCCCTCTGCTGTAGGTCTGCTGAGGTTCACTCCAGGTCCTGCTTGCCTGCGGTTCACCTGCAGCAGCTGCTGAACAGTAAGGGTTGTTACCAGTTTTCTTCTTCTGCTATCTTTGTCCCAGAAGGATACCCACCTAGTGTCAATCTGATCTCTCCTTTCTGAGGTGGGTCTTTGGATATATAGGGGTCAGGGAGCTGCTTGAGGAGATGGTCTCTTCTTTATAGGAGATCAAATGGTGAGCTGTGAGCTCTGTTGTTCATTCAGAGCTGCTGGGCAGGTACATTTAGGTCTGCTGCAGCAGAACTCATAAACTGCTTTTTTTCCCAGGTGCTCTGTCCCAGGGTTTTAGGGCTTTATGAGTTTCGGTTATGCTGCTGCCTTCTCTCTTTTTTTTTTTTTTCCTTTGGAGCTGCCCTGCCCAGCAAGGAGGCAGCCTAGTCACTGTCTGCCTGTAGAGGCTTTGCTGAGCTGCTGTGGGCTCCACCCAGCTGCCGAGTGAACTTCCCTGCAGTCCTGTTTATATGGGGGTAGTTAGAACTGCATTGGCAATGGTGGCCCACCTCTGTTCAGGCGGAGCCTCTCTGCAGTGGCAGGTTGCCTTGGCAACGGCGGGCTGCCTCAGCATTGGCGGGTTGCCTTGGCAACAGCGGGCTGCCTCAGCATTGGCTGACTACCTCCATAGTGGCGGGCTGCCTCGGTAATGGTTGACGCCCCTCCCCTCAGAGCTGGACCGTCCTGGGTTCAGCTGTGCTTGCTGTGAAACTCTCAATCCAGAGTTTCTGGTTGCCGTTCTTTTGTGGGGGTGGGACCAGCCGAGCCTGATCACCTGGCTCCCTGCCTCAGAGCCTTTTTTAAGTTGGTGCTCCAGTCACCTGTTGAAGAGGCGCCGGGGTCTGTTTGTTTTCCCCTGCGGCCTCTCACTGCGCTGGCTTAAACAGCGGCACTGTGGTTTGTGGCGCCTTTTTTTTTTTTTTGCCCTGGAATCTACTGTCCTGGTTCTCTGGTCAGTCCCCTTTTTAAACAGATGAATGGGTGACTTCCCGTGGCTCCAATCGCCAGCCAAAAGGGCACCCGGACCGGTGTATTTTGTACTGAGAACCGCTGCTCCAGGGCGCCGACAAAGCAGCCGTGCGGGGCAAAGCAGTGGCACCAGCTGGCACAGCTGCGCTGGCCCAAACAGCCGCGCTGGTGACCTGTGGAGCTCCTCTGCCTGGGAATTTCCTAGTCTGTGGGCAATAAAAGTGTGGCGTCCACTCACCCTCTGCGCTTTCACTGGGAGCTGCAATCCTGAGCTGTTCCTAAATGGCCATCTTGGATCCTCACCTCTATATTTTCACTGACTAGTAAATGAATGTCTTTTGATACACAAAACTTTAAAATTTTGATGACTAACAATTTACTTTTTTTTTGCTTGTCCTTTTGGTGCCCTATCTGTGAAAACCACTGTCTAATTCAAGGTCATGAAGATTTTTACCTATGTTTCCTTCTAAGAGTTATAGTACTAACATTTGGGTCTTTCATGTAGTTTGAATTAATTTTTTCATGTGAGATTGTAGACTAGATTTGTTCTTTGGCCTGTTGATATCCAGTTGTTCCAGTACCATTGTTGAAATGACTGTCCTTTCAACAATGGTAAAGACAGTCATTTCGAAAGATCTTGGCACCCTTCTAGAAAATAAATTGAGCATAATTATATGGGTTTCTTTTTGGACTCTCAATTCTATTAAATTTGTCTGTAAACTATCTTTATCTAGTACCACACTGTTTTTATCACTGTAGCTTTGTATTAAGTATTGAAATTAAGAAGTTTAAATCCCCAAATTTATTCTTTTAAGATAGCTTTGTTTATCCTATGTCTCTTGCAATTCCGTATTATTTTAGAATCAGCTTCTCCATTTCTGGAAAAAAGCAGCTAAAATTTTGATAGAATGCATTGATCTTACATATAAATGTGAAAAGCACTGTTAAAATTAATTTTTCCAATCCATTAACCTGGGAGGTATTTCCATTTATTTATACCTACTTTAATTCCCTTCAACAATGTTTGAAAGAAATTCAACAATGTTGCAGTTTTTGATGAAAAAGTATTGACATTTTTTGGCTAAATTCATTACTAAGTATATATTTTTTAAAAAAGGTTTAATTGTAATAAAATACATATAAAATTTACAAGTTTTAATTGTATGGTTCAGTGGTACTAAACACTCACATTGTTTTGCTACCATCACTACCATCCATTCACAGAACTTGTTTCATTTTATAAAACCTAAATTCTTTACCTATTAAGAAATATTAACAATTCCCCATTACCTGCTCCTCCATCCTCAGGCCCTGGCCACCATCATTCGACTTTGTCTCTGTGAGTTTCACTATTCTAAGTACCTCATATAAGTGGAATCATGCAGTATTTGTCCTTTTACTACTGGCTCATTTTATTTAGCATCCATGTTGTAATATGTGTTATAATTTTATTCCTTTTTAAGGATGAATAATATTTAATTGTATGTATAAACAGCTCTGCTTATTCTTTACTTGTCAATGGGCATTTTGGTTGCTTTTACCTTTTAAGTACTGTAAATAAGCAGCTATGAACATAGATGTACAAATACTACTTAGAGTCCCTACTTTCAAATCTTTTGTGCACAGAAGCAGCAGAGGAACAGCTGGATAATATAGCAATTCTATTTTTAATTTTCTTAGGATCTGCCATACTGTTTTCCATAGTGACTACTCCAATTTACCTTCCCACTAACAGTGCACAAGAGTTTCAGTTTCTCCGTGTCCTTACTAACACTCATTATTTTCCAATTTTTTGATAGTACCTAACATGGTTTGGCTCTGTGTTCCCACCTAAATTGTCTGTTGAAGTGTAATTTCCAATGATGGAGGTGGGGCTTGGTGGGAAGTGACTGGATCATGGTGGTGGTTTCTCATGAACAGTTTAGAACCATCCCCTTGGTTCTCTTCTCATGATAGAGAGAGAGATCTCATGAACTTTGGTTGTTAAAAGTGTAACACCTCCCCCTCCTCTCTTGCTCCTGCTTCTGCCATGTAAGACATGCCTACCCTCACTTCACCTTCTGCCATGATTGTTTCCTGAGGCCTCCCCAGAAGCCAAGAAGATGTCAGCATCATGCTTCCTTTACAGCCTGCAAAAAAGCCAATTAAACGTCTTTTCTTTATAAATTACCTAGTCTCAGGTATTTCTTTATAGCAATTCAAGAATAGACTGTTACAGTACCCATCCAAATGGTTATCCAGTGGTATCTCATTGTACTTTTGATTTGCATTTCCATAATGATTACTGAGGTTGAGCATTATTTAATATTATGGATATATTATACTCTTTTTGACTTTATTATAAATGGAACAGTTTTCTTAGTTTTATTTTCAGATGGTTCACTGCTAGTGTATAGAAATGCAATTGATCTTTGTATGTTGATGTCACATCCTGCCGTTTTGCTGAACTTACTTATTAGCTCTAACAGGTCCGTTTTTGTTTTTTTTTTTTTTTTTTTTTTTTTTTTAGTTTCTTTAAGGTTTTCTAAGTCCTATCTTCTGCAAATAGAGAGTTTTATTTCTTCTTTTTCAATTTAGGCATTGTTTATTTTGTTTTCTTGATTAATTGCCCTAGCTAGAACCTCCAGTAAAATGAATAGCACTAGCGTTAGTGACCATTTTTGTCGTCTTCGCTTAGGGTGAATGCATTCAGTCTTTTATAAATAATCATGACTTCATTGTGGGGTTTTTTGTTTTGTTTTGTAAATCTCATTTATTGGATTGAGAAAGTTGCCTTCCATTCCTGATATGTTGAGTATTTTTAATCACTAAACAGCATTGAATTTTGTCAAATTATTTTTGTATCTACTAAGATGTGATCATGTGTTTTTCTCCCAGTCATTTTAGCAATATGGTGTATTACACTGATTGATTTTCATGTGTTAAACCAACTATAAGTTCCTGGAATAAATCCCATTTAATCAAGGTATATAATCCTTTCCTATATATTGCTCAGGTAGATCTGCTATTATTTTTTTCAAGATTTTTGTATCCATCGTCATAAGATTTGTAGTTTTATTAACTTGTATTTAATAGCGCTGTAGATACTGGTTTGTGGTTTATTTTCAGACGGCTTTATCTGGGGGTTGGTATCAGGGTAATTCTCGCCTCATAAAATGAGTCAGTAAGTGTTTTATCCTCTTCTATGTTCTGGGAGAGTCTGAGAAAGGGTGCTGTTGATTCTCTTTCATCTCAAATGTTTGACAGCATTACCAGGGAAAACATCTGGTAATGAGTTTTTCTTTGCTGGAAGTTTTGCTAAATTACTAACTTAAACTTCTTACTGTTACAGCAATATTCAGATTTTCTATTTTGTGTTCAGCCAGTTGTAATTTAGTATTATGTTTCCAGAAATTTTTCCATTTCATTTAAGTTTTCTAGTATTGACACACAGTTGTTTATAGTAGGTATTCCCTTAAAATCTTTTTTCTTTCATTAAGGTCATTAATAATGTTCCTACTTTCATTCCCCATTTTAGTATTTTGACTCTTCTTTCTTTCCTAGCTGAAGTTTTTTCAATTTTGTTATCTTTTTAAAGAACCAACTTTCGGTTTTATTTATCTTTATTACTTTAAAAATCTCTGCTTTATTTATATTTTAATTGCTGTTTTTTCTTCCTTCGGTCCGTTTTGCTCCTCTTCCTGTAGTTTGTCCCACTGGGAGGTTGGGAGGTTATATTAATGTTTTCATATTTCCCCTTTTTAAAAGTAGTTACTTACAGATATAAATTTCCTTCTGAGCCCTACTTTAAATGCATCCTATGACTTTTGATTTTTTTTTCATTCTCTTTAAAGTATTATGTAATTTCTCTTGTAATTTACCCTTTAACCCACTGGTTATTTAGGAGTTTCCTGTTTAACTTCCATGCATTTGTGAATCTTTCAAATTTCCTTCTCTTGTTTATTTCAAATTCTAATCCTCGGTGGTTGGAGAAGATAAAATACATGCTTCCAACCTTTTAAAATTTACTGACAATTTTTTTTTGGCTATATATGGTCTGTCCTACAGAATGTTTCATAAGCACTTGTGAAGAACATGTTCCCTGCTACTGTTAATGAAGTATTCTATAGATGACTGGGAGGTCTAGGTGGTATATACTGTTGTTTCAGTCTAGGTGTTCTATTATTGAAAGTGGGATACTAAAGTCTCCAAGCAATGTATTTGAATTATTTATTTCTCCCTTCAATTCTGTACATTTTTGTTTAATATATTTTAGGAGTCTCTTATTAAGTGCATATATATTTAAAACTATGGTATCTTATTGATGGATTTACATAATTATTATAAAATGTCTTTGTCACTGTAATGATTTTTATATTAAAATGTATTCTGTCTGATACTGGCACAGTCATTCCTTCTTTTGAGTTCTATTTGTATGAATCATGTTTTAAAATCATTTTTCTGTCAACATATTTGTGTCTATTAATCTGCTTCCTGTAGAAAGCTTACAGGTGAATCCTTTCATAAAATCCATTCTTCAAATCTCAGTGTTTAAATTGGAAAGTTCATTTGACTTACATTTAGTGCAATTACTGATTTATTGATAAAAAAGGACTTCTGCCATTTTTCTGTTGGTTTTCTATACGTCTTATTTATTTCTTCTATTTCTTGCCTTCTTTTGCACTAATTATTTTTTAGTGTAGCATTTTCTTTCCCTTGTTATTTCTTTGGTTTAACTTTTATTTTAGGTTCAAGGGTACAGAGCCATGTTTATTATACGGGCAAACTGCACAACACAGGAGTTTGGTGTATAGATAATTTCATCACCTAGGTAATAAGCATAGTAGCCAATAGGTATGTTTTCTGATCCTCTCCCTTATTCCACCCTCTACCCTCATGTAGGCCCCAGGGTCTGTTATTTTCCTCCTAGTATCACCTGTTCTCATTGTTTAGCTCCCACTTGTAAAAGTGAATATGCAGTATTTGATTTTCTGTTCCTGTGTTAGTTTGCTTAGGACAATGGCCTCCAGCTCTATCCATGTTGTTGCAAAGGACATGATTTCATTCTTTTTTTTAAGGCTTCATAATATTCCCTGGTGTATATGTGCCATATTTTCTTTACCTAGTCTACCACTGATGGACATTTAGGTTGATTCCATGTCTCTGCTATTGTGAATAATGCTGCAATAAACATTTGCATGCATGTGTCTTTATGGCAGAACAATTTATATTCCTTTGGGTATATACCCAGTAATGAGATTGTTGGGTCAAATGGTAATTCTGTTTTAAGCTCTTTAAAGGAAGTGTCACACTACTTTCCACAATAGCTGAACTAATTTACAGCCCCATCAACAGTGTATAAGTATATTTCTTTGACCAGTGAAACACATTTTAAATATTTAATGTCTGTGTTTAGAAAGTTCTAAAGTCAATGCTTCCTCAAGCAGAGTTTCTACTGATTTGTTTTTTTTGCTGTGTAGGGGTCATACTTTTAAATTTCTTTGTCTCCTAGCAATGACGTTTTGAATGTTATATATAATATGGTAACTCTTGAAATCTCATTCTCTCTCCTCCCTAGGATTTGTTGGTGTTGTTTTTTGTTATCTGATGAATGACTTTTCTAAATTAATTTTGTATGGTTTGTATTTTGTGTCATCTGTGGCCACTGAAATCTGTGTATCATTACCTTAGTGGTCAGCTAATAATTAAATAGAGATCTCCTTAAATTCTTGGATAGAAAAAAACCTCTCAGATTTTCCTAAGGAACTCAGTAGGGACAGCCCTTCAATAATCAATCAGGCAGGTTTCAACTGTACCTTAGCATTCACTTCCTGTTTCCATATAGTCTCAAGGCCAGCAAAAGGTGAAAGATTAAGGCCTGTCCAAAGCATGCACATAGCCCTCGGCATGTGAATGACCTTTTGGACTTCCCTAAGTGTGGTAGAGTCCTTATGTACCCATTTCCAAGCTGTTCCTCCCCAACTTTTGGTTAATGCACTATTTGCCTAAACTCTTATCTTTTACCTAAGGCAGTAACAACTACTAGGATGTTAATTAATTAATTGATATTATCATCTGTGTAATTAATCTACACAGATGTTTCCTGACTTATGATGAATTTATGTCCTAATAAACCTATCATAAGTCAAAAATACTGTAAGTTGAAAACATATTCAATACACCTAACCTACCTAACCTAAGAAGTGAAAGATTTCTATAATGAAAATTATAATATATTGCTTAAAAAAATCAAAGAGGACACAAAAAAAATGAAAGGATATTCCATGTTCATGGATTGTAAGAATCAATAGTGTTAAAATGGCCATACTGTCGATTCAATGCAATCTGCAGATTCAATGTAATGCAATTCCCATCAAAATGCCAATGAAATTCTTCACAGAAATAGAAAAAACAATGCTCAAATTGATATGGAATCACCAAAGACCCAGAATAGCCAAAGCTATCCCAAGCAAAAAGAACAAAACAAAACAAAAATCTCATTATCTTACTTAAATTATTACAGAGCTATAGTAACCAAAATAACATGTTACTGGCATAAAACAGAAACATAGACTAATCAGACAGAATAGAGAACTCAGAAGCAAATCCACACACCTACAATGAACTAATATTTGACAAAAGTACCAAAGAACATACACTGAGGAGAAGATAATCTCTTCAATAAATGGTGTGAGGAATACTGGATATCCATATGTAGAAGACTGAAACTAGACCCCTATCTTTCATCATACATAAAAATCAAATCAAAATGAATTATAGATTTAAAAATCTATGAACTCAAACTATAAAACTACTAGAAGAAAACACTGGGGAAAATCTCTAGGATACTGATCTAGCCAATGATTTCTTGAGTGGTACCCCAAAAGCACAGGTAACCAAGCAAACATGGACACATGGGATCACATGAAGTTAAAAAACTTTGTCACCACAAAGGAAACAGTCAACAAAATGAAGAGATAATCCATAGAACTGGAGAAAATATTTGCAAACTACCTATCTGACAAGGGACTAATAACCAGAAAATATAAGGAGTTCAACTCTATTGGTAAAAATCTAATAATCCAATTAGAAATGGGCAAATAATTTGAACATTTTTCAAAGGAAGACATACAAATGGCAAACAGGCCATTAATAGGTGTTCAACATCGCTGATCATCAGAGAAATGCAAACCAAAACTACAAGGAGGCTGGGCACGGTGGCTCACACCTGTAATCCCAGCACTTTGAGAGGCTGAGGTGGGTAGATCACCTCAGTCTTGAACTGAGGTCAGCAGTTCAAGACAAGCCTGGCCAACAAGGTAAAACCCCATCTCTTTTAAAAATACAAAAATTAGCTGGGTGTGTCAGTGGACATCTATAATCCCAGCTACTCGGGATGCTGAGGCAGGAGAATCACTTGAACCTGAGAGTTGGAGGTTGCAGTGAGCCAAGATCATGCCATTGCACTCCAGCCTGAGTGACAGAGTGAGACTCTGTCCCAAAACAAACAAACAACAACAAAAAAACTACAATGGGATACCGTCTTACCCCAGTTAAAATGGCTTTTATCTAAAAGACAATATCAAATGCTGAGGAGGATGTGAAGAAGGAATCCTCATATACTGTTTGTCAGAATGGAAATTAGTACAACCCAGTATGTAGAACACTTTTGAGGTTTCTCAAAAAACTAAAAATAGATCTACCATTTGATATAGTAAATTATAGTGCTGGGTATATATTCCAGTGAAAGGAAATCAACATATACAAGAGGTACTTACACTCCCATGTCTGCTGTAGCACTGTTAACAGTAGTCAAGATTTGGAACATCCTAAATATCCATCAACTGATGAACTGATAAAGAAAATGCAGTACTTGTACAAATGGAGTAATATTCAGCCATAACAAACATGAGATCCTGCCATTTGCAACAACATGGATGTAACTGGAAGTCATTATGTTAAGTGAAATAAGCCAGGCAGAGAAAAAGACAAATATTGCATGTTTTCACTCATTTGTGAAATCTAAAAATCAAAACAACTGAACTCAGGGAGACAGAGAGTAGAAAGATGGTTACAAGAGGTTGGAAAGGGTAGTAGGAACGTTGGTTAGAAGGTCGGGGTGGTTAATGGTACAAAAAATTAATTAAAAAGAATGAATAGGACCTAATATTGAATAGCACAACAGGGTGACTACAGTCAATAATAATTTAATTATATATTTGAAAATAGCTAAAAGTATAATTAGATTGTTTGTAATGTAAAGGATAAATGCCTCAGGTGCTGGATACCTCATTTTCCATGATGTGATAATTATGCTTTGCACGCTTGTATCAAAACATCGTGTACCCCACAAATATATACGTCTACCATGTATGCACAAAAATAAAAAATTTAAAAAATTCCAATTAACTAATTACCTCCATCTTTGTCTTATCTGATGAATCATCAATAAACATCTTTTTTCCAACTTGTATTTTTAAAATTCTACAAGTTTTTATTTTTTCAAAATCTTATTCTTCATTTTTAATGGTCTCTTTTTATTCATTCTACTTTGTGCTTTATTTTATTTCACAATTCTAACCTTTGCAGCCCTTAGAGATCTAAATTCTTTTTTCTCCCTTGTTGATTCTCATGCATATTGACTTTCAGTCTCATTTAGTTAGTCAATCAGTGTTTATCTATGGATGGTTTGCTTTTGTTTCTAGTAACAAAAAGGAGTCAACTAGAAACATATCAGACTCTCTTAAGGATCTTGGCTTAGTCTGATAGTTCCAGGCTAAATTCTCTACTTTATTTCTGGTAGCAGGTTTAAAATCCCAGTGGTATGTTACTTTAGGCATATTCCCTGAGGGAATTCCTTCTCCTTGGGGTACTAATTTACAGAGGGGAGAGGTGGCCCTTGAGGAATCCTAACATTTTTAAGATCCATGATGCCAGCCGGGCGCAGTGGCTCATGCCTGTATTCCCAGCACTTTGGGAGGCTGAGGTGGGTGGATCACAAGGTCAGGAGATGGAGACCATCCTAGTCAACATGGTGAAACCCTGACTCTACTAAAAATACAAAATTTAGCTGGGTGGGGTGGTGCACGCCTATAGTCTCAGATACTCAGGAGGCTGAGGAAGGAGAATTGCTTGAACCCCAGAGGCAGAGGTTGCAGTGAGCAGAGGTCGGACCACTGCACTCCAGCCTGGAGACAGAGCAAGACTCTTGACTCCAAAAAAATGACCCATGATGCCTCAATGAATATACTATATGCAGAATGTGAAAATTCTGAACCACCGTGGTTTGTCAATTTTACCTCCTTAATATACTTTTAATCAATTAATTCTTTCCAGTGACAGTGCTTTTGTTTAAATCTTAATCTTTTCTCTCTTTGATTACAACAGTCATATAATTTTCTGCCTCCTTCAAATCTTCCATCCTTCTTATACATTTTTCACTTTTCCATTGGTGTCATTCAAAGTTAAATTTCTCCAATGGCTACCCACAATTTACAAGTTAACTGTTAAACTTTTTATAATATAGAGATGTCTGTCTACTTCTCCAGCCTTCTCTACTGCCACTTTAACATATTTATTCTATATCCTTGAATAACCCTTGTATTTCCTTTAATGAGTCATGTTATTTCAGGGCCTTTATATGTGCCATTTCTTCTTCTTATAACCACTGCCACACCCTCATCCCTATAAAGTTAAGAGACCTCTCCTGGTCTCTCAAATATTCTGGGCATTTACTTATGGTATTATCTTTGCTTTTCCCCCTTCTTTTCTTTTAAAAAGTCTTACTCTTTCTAAAACTGTGAAATTCAGTAAATGAAGTACAAAATCCATTTATCTCAGTATCCAGTATGATTTGCATGGTACCTGTCAAGAAGCATGGACTTGCCAAGAATATATAGGTAAACAGATAAATGAATGAATGCATAAATATGTTATGTGGGAAGAAGAAGGCAAATAAAAATAGAATTTGAATGATAATGCAGTTTTCTAACACTATAATACTGTACAATACATTTAGCATGGAAAAACAAATAAAAGTATCAGATAACTTAAGAATAGCTATTACAGAACATTTCCTATTTGGAGTATCTATACAACACAGAAAGTGAATGAAGTGGTCTTCATCTTCTAATGTAAGTTTTATTTCATATGAAATACAAAAGAAAATAGTTTATCCAGTCATTTTCAATTCTGTTTAATAACAGATAGAGGTGTCATGAATACCAGAAAAAAAAGTCAGTTAACAGAACAAAGCATCCTATTCCAAATGGAATAGATATCAACAAGCAAGTTCTGATGTTCTTGGAAGTAACTGATTTTATGTAGTTTGTAATAATTTAAATGCATGTCTTTGACCCCAAACTGTGGGATCCTGATTTTGAAATGTACTTTTTATTTCCTGATGAAAAAGCAAATACATCAATAGAAAAAGCAATAGGGTAGGTTAGACAAATTCACTTTTATTCATATGTAGATTAGAGAACAAAAGGCAGAACTAGTTTGTATCTATGTTTTGCTGTTTCATTAGCATTATAATTTTGGACAAACAATTTTCCCTATGTCTTAATTTCAGTTTTTGTCTTGAGAAAATGGGGGTGTACTATTTCAGATCTCCTACAAACTAGGGGTTTAAAGAGTGCATGCCCAAACTGTAAGATTAGATTTTAAGATCCTGATTTATTCAGTTAAGAAGACAGGCTTTCATTGAAGATTTAATACCTCTGTATAATTTCCTGTGGCTCCAAAATCTCAAAAGTAAATTACAGAGTTTCTGGTGTCACTAAAAAGTACCTCAAAATGGTAGTTCCCTTTTCTGAAAGATACGCATTGATACATTAGTCATCTTTATGCTCCTTAGAGGAGAGAAAAATAGATAGCAGATCTTGATATTTAGTTATGAAGCTCCATACCAGACTGTGGTGGGATTTCATAGCAGTTCTGCATGTTCATCATCTACATTTGTAGTCTGCCATATTGGTTATGAATTATGCTACTAATCAAACTCTTTTTTGAAGCATGACCCAATTTACTCATTTCATAGGTTCCAAAACCAGAAAGATCTAAAACCTGAGGCGTAGTGATGGTATATGTAAGCCGGCTATTTTGAGACTTTCTATTTGTGTAGAAGAAGATGGCAAAATAAAGCTCAAACCCCAAGCAATACCTGCAACTGAGGGTTCTTCCTCGGGAGACTGCAGCCCATTGGCATGGCTTGAGTTTATGAACGGCAAAATCCAGCCTGGGAAGGTGGTTGTGTTCATCCAGCCCACCTGCCCATACTCCAGGAGGACCCGAGATCCTCAGTCAACTGCCATCAAACAAGGGGTTCTGGAATTTGTTGATATCACAGCCATCAACCATACTAATGAGATTCCAGATTATTTGCAACAGCTCATGGGAGCAAGAAGGGTGCCTTGAGTCTTTATCGGTAAAGAGTGTATAGGCGCATGCAGTAATCTAGTCAGTATGCAACAAAGTGGGGGACTGCTGATGCAGCTAAAGTAGATTGGAGCTCTGCAGTAACCACAGAGCAAGCCCCACACTGACGTCCCTCCTCAAGAGCTGGATGGCATTGCAAATGATGACAGCACTTCCTGGTGGATGAATTTGGGGGCACACACAACTTTTTTCTTCTTTTGACTCAATATTTAAAAGTGGATCAACTTGCTCTTAATCACAAGGCCAAGAAGGTTGACAGGCCATCTTGGTTTTCTTCTGGATGTGCTCTTTGGTTTTCAGAAGACTGTGACAAGTTCTGGCCTAGGATTCGCTCACTGACCCAGGATTGTTCTTTCTCTTTGGCATGTATCTCTTACAGTTCTCCATGGGTCGGCATGCTTCTATCTCTAAGCCAGTGTTTTTCAACTATGTTTATCCAGACTCCTTCTCCACAATGATGAATCCATAGTTGGTTTTCTGCTACTGCCCATTAGCTGAAATAATTTTGCTGCTTGAATTTATGGAGTTTGTATTATGAAATCAGTGGGTATTTTGAATGTATTCTTTGAAACTACATGTATTTTTCCACTCAACCCCACCCTATCCCATCCCACCTTGAGAATCACTGCTCTGAACCAGTGTTCTCCACATTGTCCTCTCACAGATCTCATAGGAAATATTCAATAAATCTTTGAAAGGCCTCAGGATCCAATTGGAGAAATCATGTAAAAAGTTAAGCATAGTTGGTCTTGGTGTCACATGGATTAGTGGCACAAGTGCAGAGGCTGTGGTCATGTAGAACACTCTGTTATTTAAGATGGCCATCCAGATAATCCAGAACACTGGGTATTTATCTGATTTAGGGTACCAGCAAAAATTAAAAAACAAAATGTAAAACATCTGAGAAAATTTACAGCCCCTACCCCAAGAGTGTATCTGTGAAAGAGCCCCACACATTTTGAAAACTTAAGCCACCCTTATGAAGTTAAGCCTGTTCTAGAATTGTAAGATTGTTAATTTCCTTCTTTAGTCTCTAGTGAGAACACCTACTTTCTTTTATAATTAAAAAAAAGATGAAAAAAATGGAAAAATAAGACACTAGAGACTTAGAAATCTCCCCCTCTATATAGCTATTAGAAAAAAAAAAAAGGTAAGTTTTTCTCTTAAAATAGAAATCTTTCCTCGAGGATAAATTCTATCAATTATTCATACCTTTGGGTCAGATGATTATATAAACAATTGTTATATAAAAATAAAATGAGACCTAACAAGCGATTAATTCATTATTATTTTGGAACAATTATTCTGATTGGAAGAGAAATAGGAAGAATAAAGAGAAACCACAAATAATAATTTTGGAGCTTGAGACTGAAATGCATGGACAAGAGAAGGCCGGCTGAGGACAATGAATTAGCATTGGCTGAAAACATCCCTTCCCTGTGGAATTAACTGTTAAGGGAAAGCCCCTGGATATAAGGCCCATCTATGCTCCTGGGTGGGATGTGAAAGGTCCTCTATTTTCCTCACAGTTGTCCAGAGCCTTCAAAATCCAGCTCAAATGCCACTTAAATAAATAAATCCTGTAAGAGCAAGTGACATTTATTGAGTCCTTATTATGTTCTGGAAATATTGAGAACTGATTACTTACTAGGCTAAGTGCTTTATAGTTATCACCTCATTTGATTCTTACTTCACTTGATATCTTATTAGTTAAGCACTAGCCCCACTATACATAAAGAAAAAAACCTGAAATAGATTAAGTAACTTGCTCAAAATCACAGAAACAGGTGGCTGTGTTGTTTGGAAAAAGTCATCAGTTTGGTGTGGCTGCTAACGGTTTCCAGAGAGTAAGTAACGGCAAGGGGTACAGATTTAGGCATTCATCTACTCAACAATAATTTACTGAGAACCTTCTTTGTGGTAGTAAATGACAGTAAAATATAAGCATGACACAGGAGTAATTCATGGAACTTGAAGTAGGTTCCTAATTCAGTGTGAGAAGTAAAGAAGGCCAGATAAGCTAAGGCCTTATGGGTGGTATTACAGAGCCTGAACTTTATAAGTAATAAAATGCAGTGTAAATTTGACAAATGCATATTTCATGTGACCACAATCAAGAACACTTTCCTCACAAAATGTTCTCGTTACTTTTTCCTGCCATCTGTAGCAAATGAACTTGAACAGTTTTCTGTCCCTATAATTTTGTCTTTTATAGAATGTCACATAAATGGAATCATGCAGTATGTCTTTGCTGTTTGGCTTCTTTCACTTCACATAAACTAAAGTTCCATACATGTTATTGTGTGTAACGGTAGCTCATACTTTTTAAATTGTGGAGTTGTATTTCATTATAATGATGTATTATAATGAGTTTAACCATATACCTGTTGATGTACTTTGGGGTACTTTCAGTCCTTGGCTATTATGAATAAAACTGCTATGAATATTCACATACAGGTCTTAATGTGGACTTATTTTTCACTTCTCTTGAGCAAATACCTAGGCTTGGAATTTATTAAGACATACGGTAAACATATGTTTAACCTTGTAAAATACTGACAAAACTGTTTTCCAAGTGGGTATACTATTTTACACTTCTACCACCATGGTACAAGTGTTCCTGTGGCTCCATATTCTCACCAATGCTTGGTGTTGATGGTCTATTTATCCCATTATAGTAAGTGTGTAATGTTATCTAATTGTGGTTTAAAATTAAATTTGTCAAATGAGTAATGATGTGGAACATTTTTTCATGCAGTGATTGGCCATTTGTATATCTCTTTTGGTGCAGAAACACATATAACACATTGGAAAACAAAACAAAATGTGTTATATATGTTAACATGTTATTATAACTGATTTTGAATATTGATCTTGTATCCTGTGACTTTGCTAAATTCACTTATTAATTCTAGTACCTTTTGTCAGACATCTTAAGATCTTCTATTTTCCAGAATGAACTGGCTAAGAACTCCAGTCAAATGTCTGATGGAAATGGTGAGTGAGAATATCATTGCCTTGTTTTGTATCCACAGGGAAAGCATTTTGTCTGTCACAATTAATTAAGATGTTAGCTCTATGTTTTTTTGTAGATACCACTTAAACTGAAGGAGTTCAACTTAATTTGTAGTTTGCTAAGATTTTTAATTTTTAATTATGAATAGATGCTGAGTTTTTCAAATGCTTTTCCTACATCTATAATAAGGATCATATATTTTTCTTTTGTAGTCTGTTGATATGGTGTATTACATTGATACTTATCCTTTTTTTTTTTTTTTTGCTGTTTTGGTTTTTTTTGAGATGGAGTTCTGCTCTTATCACCCAGGCTGGAGTGCAATGGCACGATCTTGGCTCACTGCAACCTCTGCCTCCCAGGTTCAAGCTATTCTCCTGCCTCAGACTCCTGAGTAGCTGGGATTATAGGTGCTCACCACCATGTCTGGCTAATTTTTCTATCTTTAGTAGAGACGGGGTTTTACCATATTGGTCAGGCTGGTCTTGAATTTCTGACCTTGTGATCCGCCCATGTCGGCCTCCCAAAGTGCTGGGATTACAGGTGTGAGCCACCACGCCTGGCTGATACATATTCTTTTAAAAAAATAATTTCTATTTTTATTTTAGATTCAGGGGAATGCAGGTTTTGTTACCTGGGTATATTGCATGATGTTGAGCTTGGGGTACAATTGATCATGGTGCCCAACAGATAGTCTTTAAGCCCTGTCTCCCTCTCTGTCCCTCCTCAAGAAGTCCCTAGAGTTTACTGTCGACATCTTTATGTCCACATTTATCCAATGTTTAGCTCATACTTACAAGTAAGAACATGTGGTATTTTGTTTTCTGTTCCTGCTTTAAGTAGCTTAGGATAATGGCCTCTAACTGCATCCATGTTGCTGCAAAAAACATGATTTCATTCCTTTTAATGGCTGCATAGTATTCTATGGTGTATACATACAACATTCTCTTTATCTAACCCATCACTGGTGGGCACTTAAGTTGATTCCATGCCTTTGCTATTGTGAATAGTGCTGCAATGAGAATACGAGTATACGTGTTTTCTTGGTAGAACAATTTATCTTCTTTTGGATATATATCTAGTAATGGGGTTGCTGGGTCAAATGGTAGCTCTGTTTTAAGTTCTTTAAGAAAGCTTTAAACTGCTTTCCACAGTGGTTGAACTACTTTACATTTCCATCAACAGTGTATAAGCATTCTCTTTTCTCCACAGCCACTCCAGCACCTGCTATTTAAAAAAAATGTTTAATAATATCTATTACTCACGGGTGTGAGATGGTATATCATTGCGGTTTTGATTTGCATTTTCCTGATGATTAGCAATGCTGAGCATTTTTTTCATGTTTGTTAGCTGCTTGTACGTCTTCTTTTTATATGTTTGTTCATGCATCTTGCCCATTTTTAAATGGGGCTATTTGTTTTTTTACTGTTGATTTAAGTTCTTTATACATTCTGGATATTGGGCCTTTGTTGAATGCATAGTTTGTGAATGTTTTCTCTGTAGGTTTTCTGTTTACTCTGTTGACAGTTACTTTTGCTGTCCTGGAGCTCTTAGTTTAATCTGGTTCCACTTGTCAATTTTTCTTTTTGTTGCAATTGCCTTTGAGGACTTACTGAATGGGCAAAAGCTGGAAGTATTCCTCTTGAGAACTGGAACAGGACAAGAATGCTCACCTTACCACTCCTATCCAACATAGTACTGGAAGTTGTAGCCAGAGCAATCAGGCAAGAGAATGAAATATAAGGCACCCAAATAGGAAAAGAAGAAGTCTAACTATCATATCTTTATGATAATATAATTCTGTACCTAGAAAACCCTAAAGACTCTGCCAAAAGGCTCCTGGAACTAATAAACAATTACAGTAAAATTTCAGGATACAAAATCAATGTATAAAAATCAGTAGCATTTCTCTACACAAATAACATTCAAATTGAGAGCCAAATAATAAATGCAATTCCATTTATAATAGTTCCTCCTTCCACTTCAAAAAATGTCTAGGAATACATCTAGGTTGGTGAACAATCTCTACAAGGATAACTATAAAACACTGCTGAAAGAAATCATAGATGACATAAACAAATGGAAACACATTCCATGTTTATGGATTGAAAGAATGGATATCATTAAAATAGCCAGATTCTACACTATTCCTATAAAACTACCAATGTCATTTTTTCACAGAATTAGAAAAACTTATTCTAAAATTCATATGAAACCGAAAGACAGCCTGAATAGCCAAAGCAACCCTAAACCAGAAGAACAAAGCCAGAGGGATCATTACCTAATTTCAAACTGTAAGTCAACAGCAACCAAAACAGCATGGTACTATTGGTACAACAGACACATAGACCAATGGAAGGGAAGAGAGAACCCAGAGATAAAGCTGCACACCTACAGCCATCTGATTGTCAATGAAGTTGACAACAATAAGCAATGGAGAAAGGATTCCTTATTTAATAAATGGTGCTGGGATAGTTACCTAGCCATATATGGAAAATTGAAATTGAACACCTACCTTTCACCACATATATAAATTAACTAAAGATAGATTAAAAATTTAAATATCATTTAATCTCAAAATGTAAGAATCCTAGGAGTAAACACAGGAATTACCATTCTGGACATTTGCCTTGGGAAAACAATGTATGATAAATATTCCTGAATGTTATATACATGTTACATTTTCGAGGATCATTACCTTTTGTTCAAAATTATTATCACACCTACACTTGTTAGTCATAAGTGTAGGTGCAATAATTTTTAACAAGGTTTGGCAAATCAAATCCAGTAATATATTAAAAGGATATATTACTATGAGTCTGTAATTTCATTTTTTGTCATGTCTTTTTCTGGTGTTGGAATCAGTGTTATGATGTCTCATAAAATGAACTATAAGGCATTACCTCCCCTTCTATTTCTGGAAGTCTTTCAGTATACTGGTATTATTTATTCTTTAAATGTTTCATCCCATTTACCATGATGTGATTATTATGCCTTGTATCCCTGTATCAAAACATCTCATGTATCTCATATATATGCATCTACTATATAACCACAAAAATTAAAAATTTTTAAAAATTTAAAAAAAGAAATATTTTGAAAATATGTTAACATTAACCCTGTTCTTCAGTAAATTAAGTCGATTGTTTTTCTTATATTGTTCTATGAATACAGAAACCTAGACTTTGGTATAATAGATTGTTTTGAAGTCCTCTTTATGAGTAATTCTTTTAAAAAAGAAAAATATGCAAAATTTTCATATTCTTTCTGATATAGAGATTAATGTTATAAAATCCTGTAAGCATTAAGAATTAAGTAAAGTACTGGTTAGCACTAAAAAGTCAGGAAAACTGGTTCACGCTTATAATCCCAGCACTTTGGGAGGCCGAGGCAGATGAATCACGTGGTCAGGAGTTCGAGACCAGCCTGGCAACACAGTGAAACACCATCTCTACTAAAAATACAAAAATTAGCTGGACGTAGTGGTGGGTGCCTGTAATCCCAGCTACTCGGGAGGCTGAGGCAGGGGAATCGCTTGACCCTGGGAAGCAGAGGATGCAGTGAGCTGAGATTGTGCCACCGCACTCTGGCCTGGGTGACAGAGCTGGAGTCCATCTCAAAAAAAAGAAAAAAAAGTTACAAAAACTTTGACTATTTAAATAATATAAACCTCAAAGACATATTTTATTTTTTACAACTAAAATTAGGAACACATTTGCTTTATTAGATAATGAAACTCATAAGGTATTTTCCGTTGTTCTAAATTTTAATTTTGACCAAAAAATGGATGATTTTTTGCTTGGATTCCACACAGTATACCTGTTCTTGCTTAGATCTTATCTCCTAAAAGAAGCCTTCTGCAAGCATTACTGCCCACTCAAATAGCTCCTTCTAAAGTCACTGACATTTTTATATCATTTAGTTTGATATTAGTCATATACTGACATAATATTTTGGAACTTTTAATTCTTTTCTGCACATAAATCCTAACTTCTCAATTATGATTTACTTGTAGATGAGAAATATATGTAAAATGTATTTATGTTCCTGCTAAAACTAACTACATAATGAGTGTTAGATTCTAAGTATTTACTCAGGTTTTATTTTTTAATATATATTGTAATTAGTAAGTGTTAAGAACTTCAGGAATACATATCTATGTATTGTATTACCTTTTAATTAAAAGCAGTAACAATAACTTTTTCTTAATCCTTGTTCAGCTGGGACTGTGGATCTTTACAAGAGACATGTTATAAAAGAAATATTCTGGTTTTTCAAATGTTGATCTGCACAACAGGAAATGAGGAATATAAATCATTTATGTGTTCTTATTTTACCTACATATGAAGTAATCAGTCTATATGAGTCAATATTCTAATTCTCCTGGCATTTTGGGACTGACTCTTCCATAAGCTAAAATCTGTGACACAGGTCATGCCTGTATTCTTGTCCTATCTGTCCTGCTCATCTTATCTCCTCACTTCTCACCTTTGGTGTATTCTTAGGCCATCTGCACGACTTCTATACCTTCATGTTAGTGTAGCCCCTGTTAGTTCACTTCTACCTGTATTCGTTATTTATACAACATAATAGCCACAAATGCAAAGGCGAACTCTAGGTTCTTCTATTGCCAAGTTGATCTTAGCTATCAGAATGGTATAGAAACTAAATAAGTTTTCTAATAAAGACATAGATTATATAAATCTTGTCTGGCTTTTGTATGCAATAAGTAAACCATGAACAAAGAAATATGATATATGTCTCTAAGAAATGAAAAATATGGCACAGAAATGAATATACCAAAATAGGAAACTCTGTCACTGATTCACCTTTTTAATGTTATGTTTCTTAATGTATAAACTATGAGTGCTTCATGAAATATTGCTTAGCTCACGAAAGATTTTTACAAATCATACTTAGTAGGAAAGTATATTTAAAGTTGTTCTCAGAAGAGAAAAACATAATATACACATATATGTAGATATATTTTAAGCATGGTTAAAAATGTGATTCGGGACAGGCATGGTGGCTCATGCCTGTAATCCCAACACTTTGGGAGGCTGAGGCAGGTGGATCACTTGATTTCAGGAGTTCAAGATCGGCCTGGGCAACATGGCAGAACTCTATCTCTACCAAAAATACAAAATGCTGCTTGGTGGCTGGTGCCAGTAGTCCCAGCTACTCTGGAGGCTGAGGTAGGAAGATTGCTTAGGCCTCTGAGATGGAGGCTGCAGTGAATGAGATCATGCCACTGCACTCCAACCAGGATGACAGGGTGAGATCCTGTCTCAAAAAACAAAATATAATTCAAATATAATTTATGATCATTAAATTTTGAAATATATTTCCCTATTACTTGAAATTTAACCATTATCAAATGGGACTTTAGTTTTAAACAAATTACATTTTATATATCATCAATGTCTAAGGTTGTACATATAAATCAGAATACTGCATAGTATTTAAGACATATGCAGCTAATTTTGTAAAAGTCATGTTTATATATTAAACTCAGTATGTTTATCAACTTATTACATGTATAAAGTGAATAAAAGAGCAGCAAAGAGGGGGCATGGGTGGGTGGCTGGCAAGATGGCCGAATAGGAACAGCTCCCGTCTGCAGCTCCCAGCGAAATCAACACAGAAGGTGGGTAATTTCTGCGTTTCCAACTGAGGTACCTGGTTCATCTCATTGGGACTGGTTAGACAGAGGGTACAGTCCAAGGAGGGCGTGCTGAAGCAGGGTGGGGTGCTGCCTCACCCAGGAAGCACAATGGGTCAGGGAACTATCTCCCCTAGATAATGGAAGTCATGATGAACTGTGCTATGAGGAAAGGTACAATCCAGACCAGATACTCCATTTTTCCCATGGTCTTCACAACCCACAGACCAGGAGATTCCTCTGAGTGCCTATGCCACCAGAGCCCTGGGTTTCAAGCACAAAATGGTTGTTTGGGCAGACACTCAGCTAGGAGCTTTTTTCATACCCCGGTGGTGCCTGACACACCAGCAAAACAGAACCATTCACTCCCCTGGAAAGGGGGCTGAAGCCAGGGAACTAAGTGGTCTAGCTCAGTGGATCCCACCCCCACAGAGCCCAGCAAGCTAAGATCCACTGGCTTGAAATTCTTGCTGCCAGCACAGCAGTCTGAGCTTGGTGGCGGGAGGGCCATCTGCCATTACTGGGCTTGAGTAGGTGGTTTTCCCCTCACAGTGTAAACAAAGCTGTGGGAAATTCCCCTAACACAGCTGGGCAAAGCCGCTATAGCCAGGCTGCCTCTCTATATTCCTCCTCTCTGGGCAGGGCATCTCTGAAAGAAAGGCAGCAGCCCCGGTCAGGGGCTTACAGCTCAAACTCCCATCTTCCTAGGAAAGAACATCTATGGGACGAGGTGGCTGTGGATGCAGCTTCAGCACACTTAAACATTCCTGCTTGCCAGCTCTGAAGAGGGCAGCAGATCTCCCAGCACAGTGCTCGAGCTCTGCTAAGGGACAGACTGCCTTCACAAATGGGTCCCTGACCCCTGTGACTCCTGACTGGGAGATACCTCCAGCAAGGGTCGACAAACACCTCATACAGGAGAGCTGCAGCTGGCATCTGGAAGGTGCCCCTATGGGACAAAGCTTCTGAGGAAGGAACAAGCAGTAATCTTTGCTATTCTGCAGCCTCCGCTGGTGATACCCAGGCAAACAGAGTCTGGAGTGGACCTCCAGCAAACTCCAGCAGACCTGCAGCAGAGAGGCCTGTTAGAAGGAAAACTAACAAACAGAAAGGAATAGCATCGGCATCAACAAAAGAAATGTCCACTCAAAAACCCCATCTGAAGGTCACCAACATCGAAGTGATTTTGTAGATTTATCTACAAAGGTAGATAAATCCATGAAGATGAGGAAAAACAGTGCAAGGAGGCTGAAAATTCCAAAAACCAGATCATCTCTTCTCCTCCAAAGGATCACAACTCCTCACCAGCAAGGGAACAAAACTGGACAGAGAATGAGTTTAATGAATTGACAGAAGTAGACTTCAGAAGATGGGTAATAACAAACTCCTCATAACTAAAGGAGTATATTCTGACCCAATGCAAGGAAGTGAAGAACCTTGAAAAAAGGTTAGAGGAATTGCTAACTAGAATAACCAGTTTAGAGAAGAACAAAAATGACCTGATGGAGCTGAAAAACACAATACGAAAACTTCTTGAAACATACAAAAGTATCAACAGCAGAACCAATCAAGCGGGAGAAAGGACATGAGAGATTAAAGATGAACTTAATGAATTTAAGTATGAAGATAAGATTAGAGAAAAAAGAATGAAAAGGAATGAACAAAGCCTCCAACAAATATGAGACTATATGAAAAAGCTAAACCTATGTTTGATTGATGTACCTGAAAGTGACAGGGAGAATGGAACCAAGTTGGAAAACATTCTTCAGGATATTATCCAGGAGAACTTCCCCAACCAAGCATTATAGGCCAACATTCAAATTCTGGAAATACATAGAATACCACAAAGATACTCCTTGAGAAGAGCAATCCCAAGACACATAATCATCAGATTCACCAAGGATGAAATGAAGGAAAAAATGTTAAGAGCAGCCAGAGAGAGAGGTCAGGCTACCCAAAAAGAGAAGTGCATCAGACTAACAGCAGATCTCTTGGCAGAAACCCTACAAGCCAGAAGAGAGTGGGGGCCAATATTAAACATTCTTAAAGAAAAGAATTCTCAAGCCAGAATTTCATATTCAGCCAAACTAAGCTTCATATGCAAAGGAGAAACAAAATACTTTACAGACAAGCAAATGCTCAGAGATTTGTCACCACCAGGCCTGACTTACAAGAGCTCCTGAATGAAGCACTAAACACGGAAAGGAACAACCAGTACCAGATGCTGCAAAAACATTCCAAATTTTAAAGACCATTGACACTATGAAGAAACTGCATCAACTAATGGGCAAAATAACCAGCTAGCATCATAATGACAGGAACAAATTCACACATAACAATATTAGCCTTAAATGTAAACGGGCTAAATGTCCCAATCAAAAGACACAGACTGGCAAATCGGATAAAAAGTCAAGAAGAACCATCAGTGTGCTGTATTCAGGAGACCCACCTCACATGAAAAGACACACATAGGCTCAAAATAAAGGGATGGAGGAAGATTTATCAAGCAAATGGAAAGCAAAAAAAAAGGTGCGGTTGTAATCCTCATCTCTGATAAAAACAGACTTTCAACCAACAAAGATCAGAAGAGACAAAGAAGGGCATTACATAATGGTAATGGGACTGATGCAACAAGAAGAGCTAACTGTCCTAAATATATATGCACCCAATACAGGAGTACCCAGATTCATAAAGCAAGTTCTTAGAGACCTACAAAGAGACTTAGCCTCTCACACAATAATAGTGGGAAACTTTAACACCCCACTGTCAATATTATGCAGATCAATGAAACAGAAGATTAACAAGGATATCCAGGACTTGAACTGAGCTCTAGACCAAGTGGACCTAATAGACATCTATAGAACTCTCCACCTTGAATCAACAGAATATACATTCTTCTCAGCACCACATGGTACTTATTCTAAAACTGACCACATAATTGGAAGCAAATCACTCCTCAGTAAATGTAAAATAATCGAAATCATAACAAACAGTCTCTCAGACCACAGTACAATCAAATTAGAACTCAGGATTAAGAAACTCACTAAAAACCACACAACTACATGGAAACTGAACAACCTGCTTCTGAATGACTAGTGGGTAAATAATGAAATAAAGACAGAAATAAAGATGTTCTTCGAAACCAATGAGAACAAAGGTACAACATACCAAAATCTCTGGAACACAGCTAAAGCACTGTTTAGAGGGAAATTTACAGCACTAAATGTCCACAGGGTAAAGCAGGAAAGATATAAAATTGACACCCTAACATCACAATTAAAAGAACTAGAGAAGCAAGAGCAAACAAATTCAAAAGCTTGCAGAGACAAGAAATAACTAAGATCAGAGCAGAACTGTAAAACCCTTCAAAAAAAAAAATCAATGAATTCAGGGGCTGTTTTTTTAAAAAGAATAACAAAATAGATTGACTGCTAGCCAGACTAATAAAGAAAAAAAGAGAGAAGAATCAAATAGACAAAATGATAAAGGGGATATCAACACTGATCCCACAGAAATACAAACTATCATGAGAGAATACTATAAACACCTCTATGCAAAGAAACTAAAAAATCTATAAGAAATGGAGAAATTCCTGGACACATACACCCACCCAAGACTAAACCAGGAAGAAGTCAAATCCCTGAATAGACCAAAAACAAGTTCTGAAATTGAGGCAGTAACTAATATCCTACTAACCAAAACAAAGCCCAGGACTAGACAAATTCATAGCCAAATTCTAACAGAGGTACTAAGAGGAGCTGGTACCATTCCTTCTGAAACTATTCCAAACAATGGAAACAGAGGGAATTCTCTCTAACTCATTTTATGAGGTCAGCATCATCCTGATACCCAAACCTGGCAGAGACAAAACAAAAAAAGAAAATTTCAGGCCAATATCCCTGATGAATATCCATGCAAAAATCCTCAATAAAATACTGGCAAACTGAATCCAGCAGCACATCAAAAAGCTTATCCACCATGATCCAGTCAGCTTCATCTCTGGGATGCAAGGCTGGTTTAACATACACAAGTCAATAAACATAATCCATCACATAAATAGAACCAATGAAATAAACCACAATTATCTCAATAATGCAGAAAAGACTTCTGATAAAATTTGACATCCCTTCATGCTAAAAACTCTCAATAAACTAGGTATTGATGAAGCATATCTCAAAATAATGAGAGCTATTTATAACAAACCCACAGCCAATATCATACTGAATCTGTAAAAAACTGGAAGCATTCCCTTTGCAAACCAGCAAAAGACAAGAATGTCCTCTCTCACCACTTCTACTCAACATAGTATTGGAAGTTCAGATTAGGGAAATCAGGCAAGAGAAAGAAATAAAGCATGCTCAGATAGGAAGAAAGGAAGTTAAATTGTCTTTTTTTGCAGATGACATGATTGTATATTTAGAAAACTCCATTGTCTCAGTCCCAAATCTCCTTAAGCTGATAAGCAACTTCAGCAAAATCACAGGATACAAACTCAGTGTGGAAAAATCACAAGCATTCCTATACACCTGTAATAGACAAACAGAGAGCCAAATCATGAGTGAACTTCCATTCACAATTGCAACAAAGAGAATAAAACACCTACGAATACAACTTACAAGGGATGTGAAGGACCTCTTCAAGGAGAACTACAAACCACTGATTTAGGAAATAACAGAAGATGTAAACAAATGGAAAAAACAGTTTATGCTCATAAATAGGAAGAATCAATATTTTGAAAATGGCCATAGTGCACAATGTAATTTATAGATTCAATGTTATCCCCATCAAGCTACCATTAACTTTCTTCACAGAATTAGAAAAAAAACTACTTTAAATGTCATACAAAACCAAAAAAGAGCTCATGTAGCCAAGATAGTCCTAAGCAAAAAGAATAAAGCTTAAGACATCATGCTATCTGACATCAAACTACACTATAAGGCTACAGTAAACAAAACAGCATGGTACTGGTACCAAAACAGACATATAGACCAATGGACCAGAACAGTGGCCTCAGAAATGATGCCACACATCTACACTCATCTGATTTTTGACAAACTTGACAAACACAAACAATGAGGAAAGGATTCCCTGTTTAATAAATGGTGTTGGAAAAACTGGTGAGCCATATATAGAAAACTGAAACTGGACCCCTTCCTTATACCTTATATAAAAATTAACTCAAGATGGATTAACAAACAGTCGCTGTTATGGTTTTATGGCTTAAAACAATAAAAACCCTAGAAGAAAACCTAGGTAATACCATTTAGGACATAGGCATGGGCAAATACTTCATAAATAAAACACCCAAAGCAATGACAACAAAAGCTAAAATTAACAAATGGGATCTAATGAAACTAAAGAGTTTCTACTCAGCAAAAGGAACTATCATCAGAGTGAACAGGCAACCTACAGAATGGTAAAAAATTGTTGTAATCTCTCCATCCTACAAAATGCTAATATCCAGAATCTACGAAGAACTTAAACAAATTTACAAGAAAAAAACAAACAGCCCTATCAAAAAGTAGGCGAAGGATATGAACAGACACTTCTCAAAACAAGACATTTCTGCGGCCAACAAACATGAAAAAAAAAAAAAGGTCATCATCAATGGTCATTAAAGAAATGCAAATCAAAACCACATTGAGATACCATCTCATGCCAGTTAGACCGGCGGTCATTAAAAAATCAGGAAACGGCCGGGCGCGGTGGCTCAAGCCTGTAATCCCAGCACTTTGGGAGGCCGAGGCGGGTGGATCACGAGGTCAAGAGATCGAGACAATCCTGGTCAACACGGTGAAACCCCATCTCTACTAAAACTACAAAAAATTAGCTGGGCATGGTGGCGCGTGCCTGTAATCCCAGCTACTCAGGAGGCTGAGGCAGGAGAATTGCCTGAACCCGGGAGGCGGAGGTTGCGGTGAGCCGAGATCGCGCCATTGCACTCCAGCCTGGGTAACAAGAGCGAAACTCCATCTCAAAAAAAAAAAAAAAAAAAAAAAAAACCAAGAAACAACAGACGCTGAAGATGATGTGGAGAAATAGGAATGCTTTTACACTGTTGGTGTGAGTGTAAATTAGTTCAACCATTGTGAAAGATAATGTGGCAATTCCTCAAGGATCTGGAACCTGAAACACCATTTGACTCAGCAATCCCATTACTGGATATATACCCAAGGTATTATAGATCATTCTACTATAAAGACGCATGCAGATATATGTTAATTGCGGCACTGTTCACAATAGCAAAGACTTGAAACCAACCCAAATGACCATCAATGACAGACCGGATAAAGAAAATATGGCACATACACACCATGGAATACTATGTAGCCATAAAAAAGGATGGGTTCATGTCCCTTGCAGGGACATTGATGAAGCTGGAAACCATCACTCTCAGCAAACTAACACAGAAACAGAAAACCAAACAATGCATGTTCTCATTCATAAGTGGGAGTTGAACAATGAGAACACATGGATACAGGGAGGGGAACATCACACACTGGGGCCTGTCCAAGGGTGATGGGCGAGGGGAGGAATGTAGATGGTGGGTTGATGAGTGAAGCAAAACACATGGCATGTGTATACCTATGTAACAAACCTGCACGTTCTGCACATGTATCCGAGAACTTAAAGTATAATAATAATAATAATAATATTAAGAATCTTTGAAAAAAGGAGCATAGATTAGATTCTGCAAGAAAACACATGGAAAGGAAACTTCTGTTTTCCAGAGCTTCCATAGATTACTGGCTCAAATTAAACCAAAATGTCTACTTTAAGGAAATAGTTTCTTACTTTAAAGCTTTGAAAGTTTTTTTTTAAAATACAGTTTTTGCCAAATCAAAGATAAAAGAGAAATAAACTCAAGCAAACCAATGCTTGTTGCTTAATATATTAACTAGCATTTAAATTAAAAAAAATACATTCAAATTGGGGCCATACAATCAATAAAAATTATACTAAGATGCAATAAACTTTTCCTCTTAAAAACCTAAGAAATGCAAGTTGTATATTTTCCCCTGTTCTAAAGAACAAAACAGAAGATTAGAATCTAGCAAGTTATAGGTTAAATTCAGAGCTAAACATAAATATGATCTCTCTTTTTCTGATGAATATTCATAAAATTAAATTCTATATTCTTTTAAAAGAGTGAAAAAGGTTTATTTTGGGCAATGATTAATTTATTTAAAAAGATCACTCAAATTCTGTATTTTAAATAAGTATTTCCTATTTGCCTTATTCTTCAATGCGTATTTTAATAATTTAAATTCCAATCATTATTGCCAAGATATTATAGGCAATTTTACATCCCATTAACCTTGCTTTGTTTTAATTATAAAGATCCTTTGTTAGATTCCTTTAAATGATCCAGTTTATAATTTCAGCCTGTCCTAGGGAGTACTTTAATTCAGATGCACATTCATCAAATGTTTTTGTCCTGTTAATTGTAGACAACTGCACAATTGCTTTCTCAAGCTATGATTGATGAATTGTATTCATGAGTGTAGCTGTTAAGTAGGATTAATATTTATAACAATTTCTACTTAAGGATTTTTATCTTCATTCCCATAAGGACAAATTAAAGACTAATATTCTAACAACCCAAATAAAGTGAATTTTTAAATGTTTCGTATTAAAGTAACTGAAAAAGTTGCAAAAATGTTACATGTCCATACAAATGGAATAAAAGCATGTATAAAGTATCCAATTTATCCTTCACACATGATGAGCATCAACATACAGTAGGAAGATTAAACAGAGTAATGGGCTTCTTAATGGAACTGGATCCCAGCTACCTAAATATGACTTTTTCAACCAGGAGTCACAGTTCATATTTGTGAAAGAGCAAGGTCTAAATTGAAAGAAATGATCCAAGCTAAAGGTGGCAGTAAGCAAAATTCTGAATACATATTATATGCAATAATAAAAAGCTTCCATTTTATGGACTTGTAGCAGCTGTAATAAATATCATATATATTTATCTTGAACTTTCAGGGGATCTGACCAAGAAAGGTGCTACAGTAGTCTACAGATGAGAAACGATGTCAGAAGAAAATTATTACTTTGCTGCTGTCTAACAGCTTATCGTTGGGAGAACTGATATTTGAACTTAGTAGAAATACATGGATCCTATGTATTATACTATGCATTGTGGAATAGCTATAAAAATTCATCACAATAAATAGTATAAATAGGTAAATAAAAATCGAGGAAAAATTGAGGTACTGGGAGGACAGAGAAAAATACCTAATCCAGATTAGAAGTAGGAAGGGGTTGGTCCTCAGTAAAAAGATTATTTTTCACTAAAGTAAGAGAAGTCAATGTCTTAAAGCAAATGCCTATCTTCTCTGTACTGTGACCTGCTGAAGAAAACATTATACTATCAAAGACCGCAACCTCAACTGGCTCCCCCAAATTGCCTGGCAAGCCTCTGAGGTTTTTTTTTTTTTTCTCCTCTATTCTTTTACAATCACTATTTTCAGTATTCTTTACTCTTCTAAAGATAGTATGCACCCTACCCTAATTTTCTTTATTCTCAGCAAATTTCCTTTATTCTCAGCTACTTCATAGATAGAAGGCATGATATGAGATCACCTCTAAATTCTGCCGCTAATTTAATTGTCTTCATCCTTTCTCAGTGCTCTTCCACTAAAGGCCAATCCTTCTGTCTCAGCGCACCCCTCTCAGAGAGTTTACTCTGTCAATATTGCCTTCTTTTCCTCCCACCATATTGCTTTTCTTAATCAACATTGAAAAATACTCAGATCCTTCTTTTGGAAAAGTAACCCTTCCCCCTAAATTTAAACCTTATCCACCTACAGCAACCACTCTATCTTTCCCCTTCTTGGCAAAACTTCTTTAGGGAACTATTTGCTGTCTGTATTTTTCATTTCAGGCTAACTCTTCAACTCAAAGCAACCTGGTTTCTGTCCCTCTACTTTAGGTAAATCATCACTTTCTCAAAAAATACCTCTCTCAGTTACTTGCTCCCATAGTACCCTCTACTTGCCCTTCACATATTTATTAAACTTGCAGTTATTTAACCTAAGGCTGCTGCCCCTACTAGACTGTAAGCTCTAATAGGGCAGGACTTAGATTTACACCCAGATTCTTTAGCACACAGGTCCTCACTAGCATTAAGTTTGGATGAGATCACCATGACCTCCTTGTGGCTGAACCCAGCAGTCCCTTTAATACTAACTTAAAAATCCTCTTTTCGACTATACCTTCTTCCTTAAACATTCTATTCTCACCATTCTTTTCTTTATTCTTTCAATAAATATTCATTTAACATGGCAAATAAACATTTCATTAGCATGCTAGCTACATGCTAGGCATTATTCCAGAATATAGAGATATAACAGCAAATAAGACAATGAATAAAGACATAAGATCTTCAGGAAAATATATTTTAGCATGAGAAATAGATGTAAACAGGCAAACAGAGCAGATCATTTGGGATGATGTTATTAAGTGTTAAAACATGATTATGCCATGGGAGTGTAACAACTATATAAGATGGTCAGGGCAGCCTGTGTGAGGGTGGCATTTAAGTTGATTCCTCAAAGATGACCAGTCGTGTCAAGATGTGAGAGAAGAGGATTCCCAGCAGAAACATCCGGAAAAGCAGGGCCCCTGGTTCTCCACTCACTCTATTCATTCTCCCTGAGCATCACATCTGTATCCTTTTCTACAGTTTACCTGGAGACTCATAAGCCTAAATCTCCATGCCAGCTTTCTTTGGAGAGCTCGAGACTTGAATGCCTACATGCCTATTCATCATCACTGACACCACAAGCTCAGCGTAACTCAAAAGTGAAAAATTCTCACTCAACTCAAACCTCCCTTTCTGTACTGTTTCAAGTAAACTATACTGATACTGTAACTATTAGTTACCAAAGCTGACATCAAAATATCCTGATTCCTTCTTTCCCCTCTTCCTTCCAATATATCGGCAATCATATTGACTTAATTTCCAAAAGATACATCAAATTTGTTCACTTCTTCCATCCTCACAGCAACTATTAGTCAACGACACCATCTTCTTCAACAAGATTACTGAACCTCAGATTGGTATTGCTTCAAGTCTTGAGTCCCTGAAGCCCTCCACATTGCAAGCTATGCCTAAACATTTTCAGTTAATTCTCCAGCATCCTTTGCACAGCTTCATGGCATGACCTTTGCCAATGAACCATGCCTCCATGCGGCTGGCATACAATATGCATTTAAATAGCTGCTGGTTGACTGAAAATAGCTTTCCAGCAACATGTCTCACTATTCTCTTGCCCATGGTTCTTTGCATTATACAATTCCCTCTGCTAATAATTGTATTTTTACTTTTTTTCTCACTTGGCTATCTCCTGATAATCTCTCAAACAGCATTCCCTTTGGGTAAGTACTCTTTTTGAAAACCTTGATAATTCCACCACACAGTGGAATGCATCCCTCCAGACTAGGTAAAGTATTGTGTGGAATGATTGTATAATTACCTATACCACTTTTATCACAGTATCCTTGTATTATTGTATGTGTCTGTCTGTTTGCCTTTCTCCAAAAAACTGGAACCACTTATATCTTATTCCTAACTCTATTCCTGACTCTTATAATTGTATTTGACATGTAGTGGGTGCTGAACAGACATTTGCTGCATTCATGCATACATGATTTGTTCTTATATATTTACAGCTTTCATGTTTGAATCCTTATTCCAAAATCATTTTAATTTGGAAGAACAAGTCCTGTGAAGAGTATAAACAGAAATTTAGGATAGCTCAGAGAACATAATGGAGGGAATTTCAGAGATTATTATAGATTAATTTTTTTTTTAATGTGACTACTTCCTTCATTTCCAACCTTTCCTAATAGAAAACATATCCCAAATTCTGCCACTGACCGATAAAAGCATATCAGAAGCTTAAAATCTCGGGGGCCGGTTGGGGGGGTGGGTGTGGGAGAGACAGCAAGGGGTAGGGAGGGAGGGGGGGGGGGGGAAGGATAACATGGGGAGAAATGCCAGATATAGTTTGCACCTAAAGTAAAATAAATTTAAAAAAATCTTTAATATAAAAAAAATCTCTGATATTAGAAAATTCTCCACCTCCTTCCTTTTCTAAGCCTATTACTATAATCTTAATTTAAGTGCTTAGAGGCTCAATTCTGTTAACTGTTAGAAGGGTTACTGAATATACATATATATATATATATATATATATATATATATATGTATGTTACTTCACTGTTGAAATTAAAAAAGTTGTGGATATGTCACTGAGAGTTATTTCTAAAACTGAAATGACAATGATTAGCCTTAGCAAATAGTTTTTTTTCTGTTTATGCATCACCTGAAAATGGATAATAATTATTACCAACTCTTATCAAAATGAAACTTTTTAAGAAATAGGGAGTGCTGTTATGTAAAATACTATGTGTTATAAAAGAAAACTGATATTTTCCTGCATCTTTGGTGTTTTGGTGAATGCAACACTTATTTTAAATTTTAGCTCTGTACTACTGGCTAACATGATTAGGTCACAAAATATCAAAATGAGAAATATAAAATAAATTGTTATAAAAACAGAAGATGTTTCTCAAAATATAATACAGTGATAGAATAAATAATACTAAGTAATATTTAATTTTTAAAAATTAGGTATCTATACTATATAGAAATTAATTTTCAAGGATTATTCTTTCATGACTCCCCTTCCTGAAAACAATAAATTTTATATACAGTAAGCATTATTTCCTTATTAAACTAATTAAAGCTGGTTTCAAATACAAAATAAATAGGTCATTCCAAATAATCATCATATTCCAAAGAACGTACTATGTCATACAAGAAATTCAAGTTGTAAAGGATGCAGGTCTTGGGCTGATAGAAGCTATATATGTAAAATGGTGACAGTTACAGCTGTTTTAATGTGTCCAATGCCAATAAACGCTGCAAAAATAATAATTAACAACTATTTATCACAAAATGCTAAATATAACAATGGGTTCAAATGTAATTTTACTTATTGTTTTAGTAATAGAATATATAAATTTCTAACCAAGACAGATACATTTGCTATATTTAATATCCTTCACATTTTCAGTTGGATACTGAATGCATGACATGTTCAGATAAAACTGTTTCACAGTTTTATCTGGACTGATGAGAAGCTGAGGAGGTAAACACTGAGCACTGCTCTGAAAACAGATGGAGTGGCAGATGGGATTGCAGATTAGGTTCACTCGATCTGTGTAAAACAACTTTACTACTCTGTAAAATGTACTTCAAATCTCACAAAACCTTATAAAGTTTGTCCATTTATTTCATGCATGGCTTTTTTGTCAAAAATAAATGTTTTGCATTTTAAACTTTGTTAAAATTTAAGTACCTGTGTGATAAGTTATTTAACTAAAAGATATTTTCTTACACATTTTTGGAACAGATGGTAGAAAAGAGCAATTGCCCAGTGGAATAAAATGTACACTGACTAGTTGTCCAAAAACTGTAAAATTAATTACCTTCCTTCATTGATGAGTTCAATAAATGCAAGTCCTGCATTCTTCTGAATAGAGTTTTGCCATTCCTAAAAGGAGAAACCAAAACAAATGTGAGAAAAATGAACATTTAAATGAAAGTAACACCTGGCTTAAGAATCATGTTGATGTTGTTAATAACTTCCACATTATATTATTTCTAAATGTCTTTACAAGATTTTGTAACAAATATTATTTTGTAAAAAATCAAATTTTAATTTTATTACTTAGTTTAGAAGGTGCTTTTGATTCACCAGAAAATTTCAGGCTGGATGCAAACTGAGATGGAAAGTGAGACAGCAGGTATAGAGGGCTCTGAGCACTACGCTTCTTTCTAAAAGAGAGCAAATGACCAAACTAGAAGTATTTGGGATAGAAAACTTCAGCTCCTCATATAGAGATTTTACATTAAGATTATAAAATGAGTATTAGAAATATAAACTATTAGAAACATAAACATATTAAGTTGAAGTGAAATGTTCTAGTTATATGTACATTCCAAATTACTTAATTATTTAACACTAATTAGAAAAGTTACAAATAAAATTTTTTGAAAATTGTAAAAAAATATAGTAAACCTATGGCGAAATATGTAATAGATAACTATGTAATGTCTCTTTGCTAATTTAGATTAGAGTATATTTGTGAATTTGGCAGTTCTCAAGGTCAGGGTCATCATTATGAATGTAAGTGATAATGAAGTGTTTTGGATGAGAAAATCATATGCTTAGTTTATGCTCTTCCTAAAGCACATTTAGAATGTAGCTTACATACTTTTTTTTGTTTTATTGTAGTGATTTCTAATTTTGGGGTTTTAAATATACATACAGCTGGTAAATAGCAGTGTTTTGAATTGAAAATTATATCTCTTCTAATAGTTTTGTAAGTAAATACTCCACAAAGTTCCCTAATGCATTTTAATAAAAAAATATTTATTGACCAGTCATGGCACTCATCTACAGATTTATCCTGCAAGATTTTCCTCATAAGATATTGGTTGCACAGAGGTGATCAGCTGCCTTGGCTATGGGTTCAACTTCATAAAAAACACATTCTCTGTATCAAACCTTTACTCCTGATCACTTTCCCTTTAAAGGCATTGTACTCATTCTGAAAATAAATATGGCCCCCAAAAGTAGATACTTGTGTGTGTGTAAATAGTCTATGCTCTAAGTAAATGTATGATGAATTATAGAAGAACAATTCCTGAATCTCCCAAGGAGAGAAAATCAACAACTAGTGAAATGAGATATGGTAACTTGGGGATAGTGCAAAGCCACTGGGTTCTAGCTATCATAACCTTTAACTAAAATTTATCCAAATAACAATATTGCTATTCCATTGTACAGAACTTACTGAAACTTTCAAACCATTTCTGTATAAAACTATTACAGAATTGTTTCTTTTTCCAAATTTGTTTTTCTAAATTTCTTTTCCCAAATTTTTACAAAATTTAAAAACTCTTTAATATTCCCATTCTATATCCTATATTTATTGGAAATCAAGATCCCACTAGATTCCTACAGACAACTCGTCATTTTTTTGAGCTGGAGTCTTGCTCTGTCACCCAGGCTGGAATGCAGTGACATAATCTCAGTTCACTGCAACCTCTGCCTCCTGGGTTCAAGCCATTCTCCTGCCTCAGCCTCCCCAGTAGCTGGGACTACAGGTATATGCTACCACATTTGGCTTTTTTTTTTTTTTTTTGTATTTTTAGTAGAGACGTGGTTTCACCATACTGGGCAGGCTGGTCTTGAACTCCTGACCTTGTGATCCACCCACGTCAGCCTCCCAAAATGCTGGGATTACAAGTGTAAGCCACTGGGCCTGGCCAGATAACTTCTTAAACATGATTTTCTGTGACACTGTACACTAAGAGTCTTCAGTCACTATAAACTTCTAATATGAATAAGATATTTCGATAAGATATTTCACAGAGTACACATTTAGGTATTACATGTGAGCATCCCAAATTACGCCTTGTCTAAAAAAATCACAAAGTAAGGTGTTTTTTTTTTTTAATCAATTATCTTTGGATCAATCTAAAATTATATGGAATCTCCATATAGCCCATGAGATGTACTAATTTACAACCTTTGATGGAGGAACAGTAGAAGTAAGCCTGCGCTATGTTTAGGACATTAGAGTTTAAAGTTTGAGAAAGCCAATAAAAGTATACGATCATAAGACTTAATTCAATAAATCAGTCTTTTAGAAGAGTAATTTGTCAGTTTTGAGCAAGAGGAAATTGTAGGAGATTCTTTGTTAAGTGTCTTTCCACAAAAGAAATAATAGGAGTCTAAATAAGTATTTCAAATAGGGAATAAAAAATAAAAGATGTTACAAAGAAAAGATGCCTATATTAAATGAGAATCTGAACTTAAGAGCTGATGTAGAGAAATGAGATTAAAAAATTTTAAGTTTTCAATGTAGATGACTAGGATAATAGTAATATTATTATGAAAATACTGAAGAATACATTTGGGGGAAATCACAAACAATGTTGTCGGAATTTGTTAAATTTACAGTGGCAATGGTATACTATAAAAGAATGTGAAATTTGGAATTATTTATGTAGAAATATTGATTAAGGCATAACATTAGGCAAAAGTCTCCTAAAAATTATAAACAAAATGAGGATCAAATATCTAGGCTAAGAAGGTACTCCTAGCCTGAAAAGAATTCACATTTTTAAGATTACAAAAAGAAACAATTGAAAGGGAGAGAAAAAAAAATCTATAAAAATTTAAGAACAGAAGCAGAATATTATAGCATTATTTTAAAGAAAACAATCCACATATACACACTGTCTCAGGTAAATACAAAGATAAAAGGATCCTTTAATCACAAACAATACTTTCAAAGTCATTACCTATGATCCTGTTGGCAACCTTATGTTAAAGACACAGACCAAACCAATATTAGAAAGGGATAATGAAGTTGGGGGGAAGGGAATGAAACCCAAATAATGAGAGACAATGAAGCAACACCAAAAAATACTGTAGTAATACAATTGGGACACATGAAGATACTGTAGACATTAAAAAAGAGATGAAACTATCTCCCAGAAAATGGAACAAATAGATAATGAGGTGCAACCAAAAAGACAGAGATAGAAAACAAAGGAGACAAAGAAATTAGAGGATCTTTCCTTGGAAGGTCAGTATCTAATAAGCAGAAATTTTAGAAAGAGTGAATGAGAAATGCTGAAGACAAGAAATTACACAAGGAATTTCAAATATTTTCCAGGGTTTAATTATATGACAATATAATTATATAATGTATAATATGACATATAATATACCCTAGCAAGGTATATCATCATTAAATTTTAGAACACCAGGGTTAAGGAAGAGGTTCACAGGAAAAAATAAAAGTTTAAATAAAGAATCAGGAATCTGTATGAGACTAGATTTCTCAACAGCAAAACTAAAAGATGGAAGAAAGTAAATCTTCTGTCTATCTTGCTCTGTAACTGTTCTGCTCGCCTGTCCTGATGTACATAGACATTAAATACTTTTCATTTAAAGTAACTTCACGTTGAAATATCACTTTTTCAATATAAGAGTTTCACATCAGCCAGTTTCAAATTATGAAGAACAGAATACCCAGAACAAACAATGCAGACCAACTATCAGTAACATATGAAGATAGAATAATCATATTTTCGCACATGCTTAAAAATTTATCACTCACTCTTGTTCAAGAACCCACTGATGGAGGGCTCTGCCAAAATGAGAAAGTAAACAGGAGAAACAAGTTTATGTTGTGCTAATCCCCGAATCTCAGGGGCTTAAAACATGAAAGTTTACTTCTTGCTCAAATTCTGTGTTCACTGTCTGTATTCTGCTCTACATCATTATTGGCGTCATCCTGGAAGTCATACTATGTTGCCCGGCCGAGCGCAGTGGCTCACGCCTATAATCCCAGCACTTTGCGAGGCCGAGGCGGGCGGATCATGAGGTCATGCAGCCACACTGGAGAAAAAGAGAATGGGTCTAAGCAAGCCCTGGCTCTTGCAGCTTCTAGCCTGAAGTAACACATGTCCCTTTTGCCCACATTCACTAGCCAGAGAAAGTCCTGTGACTAAGCCCAAGCTCACTGGAGCAGGGGAATGCATACTCACCAAAAGTGCTCAATAAGAGGGAAAGAACATGTGACAAACCCTAAACATACTATAAGAAAAGAAATTTAAAAAGAGATAGACCCGGCCAGGCGCGGTGGCTCACGCCTGTAATCCCAGCACTTTGGGAGGCCAACGCGGGTGGATCACAAGGTCAAGATATCGAGACCATCCTGGCCAACATGGTGAAACCCCGTCTCTATTGAAAATACAAAAAAACTAGCTGGGTGTGGTGGCACGCGCCTGAAGTCCCAGCTACTCGGGAGGCTGAGGCAGGAGAATTGCTTGAACCCGGTAGGGGGAGGTTGCAGTGAGCCGAGGTCGTGCCACTGCACTCCAGCCTGGCGCCTGGTGACCAAGTGAGGTTCTGTCTCCAAAAAAAAAAAAAAAAAAAGATAGACTCATCTGAGAAATGTAGACTGACACAAGACAGAGACGATGGAAATTCTCCAAATAATTGTTAATGGAAGTACGGAAACAGAGTTAAGCAGAGGCTGACAGAATACTTAATGTGCACTAGAGTTTGAGTAGGTTTTCAGTTCTACTGGGAAGCTTAGGGGAAATTTAGTAATAAGCATCCAGAAAACATAGCCAACAAATAAAGAGCAAAGAGGCAATTCACTCTAAAAGAAAAGAGTTATCTCAGGAAAGGAATGGTGGATAGTTCAGCTACAGATGATACTTATAAGAAAAATGACTAGCTGAGAGTGGTGGTGGGTGCCTGTAGTCCCAGGTACTCAGGAGGCTGAGGCAGGAGAATCACTTGAACCTGGGAGATGGAGGTTGCAGTGAGCTGAGATCGTGCCATTGCACTTCAGAATGGGTGACAAAGCGAGACTCCATCTCAAAAAAAAAAAATTACTGACACACTGTAAAACTAGGATATAGCTATCGTGGGGAAATGCTGAGAAAAGTAGGAAGTTTCCCTCCATATTTTTAGTAGGTGGTAGTGGCTGCATTGTAAGAGTGACATGTTATACATAATAAATTTTAAAAATATTTAAAATTGAAAAACCAAGAACCTTGGTATAACACTGTTATTTCAAAAGTATAGTTTAATAATAAAGTAAACAAACAAAAGAGTTGAAAGTGGTTGATTCTGACTAGTGGATCTCAGTTGTGAAGTAGAGGTCTGCTACTTGTTGGTTATGTGCTTTTAAACTTCATACAATAAATCTAAATTAAAAAAAAATTTTTTTTACAACAGTGTTAGTTTTACAGAACCATAAAGAGATAGATTCTGTGATGAATCTGGAGAGACTTGTACTACAAGCAGGATAACAGACGGTCAAAAAGGAAAGAGGTAACTTTATCAGACTACAGAGAGATATTCTGAACACAAAAGACTTAGGAAAACATTCTTAATAAAAATGTATCATTGCAATGATATGTTTTCCCCTCAAGAATTGCTTTTGTCACACAAAATTTAGCCAGGCATGGTGGCACATGCCTGTAATCCGAGCTACTTGGGAGGCTGAGGCAGGAGAATTGCTTGAATCAGGAGGCAGAGGTTGCAGTGAGCCGAGATCACACCAGTGCACGCCAGTCCAGTCTGAGTGACAGAGCAAGACTCCGTCTCAGACAGACACACACACACACACACACACACACACACACACACACACACACACA
>NW_022436972.1:8788866-8948969 GCF_009761245.1 Sapajus apella | reverse complement strand
CACACACACACACACACACACACACACACACACACACACACACACACCCCAGAATTGCTTTTCTCAAGGCAATGTAATTCCTGAATTTGTCCAATGACAATATAATACTGTTGAGCTGTATTTGTGTTCAACTGCCTAAAAGAAGAGACAATATTAGAGAGGGACAGAGGATGGCAGAAGTCTTGTCGAAAGAATATTAAACCTTTTGTGACAGTGGGACTGTGTCACTTTCTCATTTGATGGTGGGACTGAGTGATGTTATTTTATTTTCCAAGGTTTTCATAAACTTATAATCATTAGAAAACTATCATTATTCCATTTATTTGCATGTCATTACATTGTCATTTTCATATTTCAGAAAAGTCAGGTATGATGAGGACACAAGAGAGGCCCCAAATGCTGTGGAGGGAAGTCTGATTGTACTGGGCTGGTAAGTGGGAAAGAGAAAGTGGTAACTAGAGTAAATAATCACAAAATGTTTTTTGATTAAAGCCTAGAAACAATAGGATAGGATGCAGAAAGACAGGTTTGAAGTTTCTGTGAAGTTTTTAAAATGAAGAGACTTAAATACAATTGCAGACCATAATGAAAGGGTGAAGGGGAGATAGATTACAAGAGATGAAAGGTGAGGGAAATCCTGATGAATGCATAAAAGAATGATGTGTCTTCAAAAGGGGTAAGAACAGTTAATTCTTCAGAAAAAGAGTAAAAAGTGTGAAGTTTTCCTTTACTTGTTTATGTATAAAATAGTATAGTTTTACTCATGAAGTCACCCAGATTTTTGTAACATGATTGTAAACTTTACTTATTTCCCAGTAAATTGTAAACTCCTTGGTCTTATTTGTTGGGGTCTTTTTGAATTTAAGAGATATATGGTTTTAAATTCTAATATAAGTTTAACTCAACACCTGCTACAGCCTGAGTAACATAAGTAATAATAAACATTATTAATTAGTGATCTATTGGGTCAACAGCAATTAACATACAATCCAGATATGAAACCCTGTGACCGCTAATGAGATCTCTTAAAATGATGCTACTACAGATGATCAAAACCAATGGAATATAGCGTTTCTTTAATACTATAGAAAAACAATCTAACTGGGTTCTCATTTTCTGTGAAGACATGAAAAAGTATTGCTAATTATGAAAAGAAGAAAGGATTTTTTTTCTTAATGTAAAGATGATATTTTTTGTTCTCCCCTGTGCCCTGCAGAAAATTTAAGTCTTCTGTCTATCCTGCTCCCTGTCTTGCTCACCTGATGTTGGTAGGCATCAGATACTTTTATGTGATATAGGAATTTAAAGCAACTTTAAATTGAAATACCAATTTTTCAATATGGGAGTTTAACACCAGCTTGCTGAATAGTCCTTTTCATATGGCTCTACGACTTCAGTTTACTTTTTATGTGTTTCCATGTGCACATTTTAAGTACTGTATTTTTAAAGGAAGAGTCAGGTTTTATTAATCTGTGATGACACTAGGGCCAGAAGAAATAGATGGTGCAATTGTCACAATGACTATACTACAGCAATAAGGAAACAATAGTTTAATTCTAGAAGTTTAGTAACACTGGATGGCAAACACAGAAAAAATCGTTATGTATAAAAATGTTTAAATGTTATATTTCCTGGTGCATTTTTCCCCTAAGTTCTATTACTAGTTTGTTTTCCAGGAATGAATATTTTCTTTTCTGCCACATACACTCATTAACATGATTTGGCTGGGGCACAAGAGCAGTTATGCCGGCCTTGACCTAAGTAATAGCCAAAGTGGTTCCACCTAACATTAAGAGAGTATAATTCAGTTTTTGAAGGTTTTCAAAATTCATTATTTGCAACAATTTGCACAATTTCAATTTACCAAGTCAATGTCTGTTAATTACATGAAAAACTATGAATTGTTATTAAAAATTTGTAAGGTCACAAAAATGTTACCAATTGTCTTATGAAGAAAGTTTAAAGTTTTTGTTTATTCAAGTTGGGGTATGAGACATATAAGATCCAGGTAGGGAATATGCCCAGGATATATACCACATGTTCATCTCCCCTGGTGTTTGAGAGGGAAACAAAAAATTACAAAACAACCTCAAAGCTTGGTGTGGTGCCTCACACCCGTAATCCTAGCACTTTGGGAGGCCAAGACGGTTGGATCATGAGGTCAGGAGTTTGAGACCAGCCTCATCAACATGGTGAAACCCCGTCTCCACTAAAAATACAAAAATTAGCTGGGTATGGTGATGCACGCCTGTAATCCCAGCTACTCAGAAGGCTGAGGCAGAAGTATTGCTTGGACCCAGGAGGCAGGGGTTGCAGTGAGCCGAGATCATGCCACTGTACTCTAGCCTGGGTGACAGAGCAAAAACAAACAAACGAAAAAACAAAAAAACCCTCAAGTAATCTAATTCAAAATGTTAAAGAATGTAACGATAATAAAGTAAAATGAGAATCTGAAAGCCCAAGAGCATAGAACATTTGTGATTCTGGTGGGCAGCATGCGTTACAGTTTGTGTTACCCTTCTAACTCCTCCCTACTGTAGCCCACAAGGTGCTGCTTCAACAGAAGAGTTGGAGAATTAATGACTTTAGCCATACAAACAGGACTAAAGCTAGAAATTTTAAACATAAGTTTTTATCAGCTATTTTCTAGGATTTAGCATAAAACATATTGTGGGCTCTCATGAGATACCAACTAACACTAGTTAGAATGGCGATTATTAAAAAGTCAGGAAACAACAGATGCTGGAGAGAATGTGGAGAAATAGGAATGCTTTTACACTGTTGGTGGGAATGTAAATCACTGAAAGGCAGTGTGGTAATTCCTCAAGGATCTAGAACCAGAAATACCATTTGACCCAACAATCCCATTACTGGTATATAACCAAAGGATTATAAATCATTCTACTATAAAGACATGTGCACACGTATGTTTACTGCAGCACTGTTCACAACAGCAAAGACTTGGAACCAACCCAAATGTCCATCAATGATAGACTGGATAAAGAAAAAAGTGGCACATATATACCATGGAATACCATGCAGCCATAAAAAAGGATGAGTTCATGTCCTTTGCAGGGAAATGGATGGAACTGGAAACCATCATCCTCAGCAAACTAACACAGGAACAGAAAACCAAACATCCCATGTTCTCACTCATAAGTGGAAGTTGAACAATGAACATGGACACAGGGAGGGGAACTTCACACACTGAGGGGTATTGCGGGTGTGGAGCTAGGGGAGGGATAGAATTAGGAGAAATACCTAATGTAGTTGACAGGTTGATGGGTGCAGCAAACCACCATGGCACGTGTATGCCTATGTAACACAACTGCACGTTCTGCACATGTATCCCAGAACTTAAAGTAAAATTAAAAAAGAAACCAAATCCATATTGTGGGCTCTCATTGTTTTGGTCAATGAAGAAAGCCTAAGTTTATTTATTTCACCTACTTAAAAAATAACTAAATGAGAGAGAGAAAAGGTACAATAAAATATTATTCACAAGATACAGTATATTTTACTCCTGAAAAATGTTAGGATTGCATGTAGTTTTTAAAGCATGTGTAACAATTTGTGAATGACAGTTGTAAAAGTGGAACAGATAATTTTTTTTTAACCATCTTTAGTTGAGAAGTCCAATCCCTTTACATCCTAGGTAGAAAACGGTACACAGTATTTAGGTGGTAAACAAAAATGCTTAAGTATAAGGAAAAAAATGGAATGAGAAGAAAAATGTATCCTATAGGAAAAGTGTAACAAAGGGCATCTTCTCCATTGGTTATCCTAAGCTACAAATGAATTGTTAGACCTGACTGCTATGGAAAAGTGCAATACTATGACAAGAATTCATGTTTATTATTGCCCTTTTCCATAGGAGTCTAGGTCTAAAAATTTCTACTTCTATTGCCCTTTTCCATAGCAGTAAGGTCCACGAATTTATGCAGGCAACGTAATCAATCTTAAAGCATTTAAAAGAAATAGTTTTAAAACCCTGAAAATAGGAAATGGGATAAATCCTATATCATCTTCTCATCATCACTTAATATTACTTTCATTAATCATGAAACATTGCCTCTGAAATGAAATTATTTCTATTTGTAGTACTTTATTATACATGTGTGTGTGAAGTGATACACATGGTTCTGAATTTTTGGTGAGTAATAAATTTGGTTAGGCAATGACTATATTCTTTTTTCTTTTACACTGATGCACTTTCTTTTATAATTTCAAAAAATATTTTCTTTTTTTTTTTTTTTTTTTTTTTTTTTTGTTGAGACAGAGTCTTGCTTTGTCACCCAGGCTGGTGTGCAGTGCTCGATCTCGGCTCACTGAAACCTCTGCCTCCCAGGTTCAAGTAATTCTCCTGCCTCAGTCTCCTGAGTAGCTGAGCTGGGATTACAGAGGTACACCACTATGCCTGGCTAATTTCAAAAAATATTTCTTAAGTGCATGTTACTATGGAACCGATTCCAAGAGCTTCAAAAAATAATTGAACAAAATATTGAAAGGAGAGATATACAAAACTTCGTGACAAGATAGCATAGAGAAGAAACAATATTTGTGTGTTGTGAATGCGGAGGTATAAGCTACCGTGAAAGTTAAAAAATGGGATACAGGTGGACATAGATGACAACTTTAGTCCTTGTCCTAGCACTCTAACCATCTTCTCTGACAAATACAAAGATGTAGAGAATTTGTTTAAAACAAAGCACACAGATACATGAGAACACATGCAAAGGGATATGAAAAATTTACTGTCATTTCATCAACAACAAGCTCTTGGCAATGGTATATTTTTAAAATCTTATCTTTAAAAATAAGACTTATTTTAAAGGAAAAGGGTATATTTTTAAAGTCTTATCTTACAAATTATTCCAGAAAGTTTTATTGCCATTTGAGAAAACAGACCTACATACACACATATTCACTTTTCTGCTGAAAAAAAAAAAAAAAAGAACAACCTTTTATTTTCATGGGGAAACATACATAACTTTGGGTTTGAATGGCTGCAGAGAGCTGCCACGTCTTTAGATAGTTTTGTCACAATTTTTAACTCTGCAACATAGATGCATAACATTTCCTCAAGATGAAGGACTTTTTCAAGGGACTGGATCTCATGCTAAGGATCCTTTGAAACTAAACACTTTGAAGACAAATAAGTTCCAGAAGGATGACGATGAAATCCCTATGTTCTCTTCATAATTGTTTTATGGTAGTTAGATGGACTAGTTGAAGAAATCTCAGATCCAAAACATAATTCTCCCCATCAGTTTCTCTTCATCTATGTCAGCTCACTGTACATTTTTCATTCCCTTTTTTTGTATACAATTAAATAAACCAATTTAAAGTCCTTAGAGATTCAATCCATCTTAAAAGTTTTTAAAATATGAAAATATAAAACAAATTACAAGGGAAAAATGGGAGAGTAAATTGAGATCTTAAGTCTTTTGAGAATTCCATAATTCCAGAACTGATTTTATATTTCTGATATCTTTAATGTCTATTTATCATTATCTGTCACTAAAAGACATAGGTGTGTTCCTTAAAATTTTCAAAGAGAATGTTCGTTGTAACTGACATGCTTAGAAATTCTGCACAATAATAAGCTGAAAAAGTCAGTAAGTATAAGGACTGAAGTGAAAAAAATACTCTGTAGGGTGAGATGCATATATATATTTTCATTAATTATATATATTTTACATACATTGAAAAAACTCTCATCTCTGTAGAGTTTTACATACATTTTACATACATCTCTGTAAAGATGAGAGTTTTTTCAATGTATGTAAAATATATATAATTAATGAAAATATATATGCAAAGTATTTAAAGTACCATTTATTTCATTTTTTTAATTGTACTTTAGGTTCTAGGGTACATGTGCAGATCATGCAGGACTGTTGCATAGGTACATACATGGCAATGTGGTTTGTTGCCCCCATCCCCCCCTCACCTATATCTGGCATTTCTCCCCACCCAACCTCCCCACCCTCCTATTGTCCCTCCCCTGGCCCACACAACAGACCCCAGTGTGTGATGCTACTCTCCCTGTGTCCATGTGTTCTCATTGTTCAGCACTTGCCTATGAGTGAGAACATGCAGTGTTTGTTTTTCTGTTCTTGTGTCAGTTTGCTGAGAATGATGGTTTCCAGATTCATCCATGTCCCTACAAAGGACACAAACTCATTGTTTTTTATAGCTGCATAGTATTCCATGGTGTATATGTGCCACATTTTCATTTCTCATGTTTATGAAGATCTTACTAAATGTATTATAGGAAAAATTGAATGTAAGGAATGAATAACCAATGATCAATTCAAAGAGAAGATTTCCGATATGAAAGTCAACCATAAAAAGCCCATTAGGAAATATTGAAATGTATTTAATTGATTACTCAAGAAAAAGTTGATGTATCCTATGAACATAAAGAGATTTCCCAAGAATTTAGGTGATCACTGAATTATGTTCAAAACTTTGACACATCTTATTATTATAAAATGAATATGAGTATGTACTTGTATTTGTGTTTATTATTTAAAAAAGTAGATTTACAAGATAATTTTTTTAAAAAGGGCATATGCTATGAGTATACACACATATATATATATACTAGGTTTGGGTTGTTAAAAAGCTAGTTTCTCACATTCAAATGTGTGGTTTAAGATTTAGAACTAGATACTAAGCTATATTAAATATTTTGTATTTATTCATAAATGATCAGGCAGCAACAGGTGTGGAAGCCAGTATAAGAGCTTTAGTGTTGTAGAGAAATTTAGAGATCATAATTTTTAACCAAGTACAAGAATCTCTGACACATAATTAGCTGACCTTTGAAGACCTACTATATTTCAGGCCCCTGAAACAGCTTCTTATACTTTTGGAGTACATTAAAATTAAAAAAAAAAAAAAAAAGCTCACACACACACACACACACACACACACGGACACATATACACCTATTTATCTATGTATATGTATATATAGGTATATGTGTGTGTGTGTATATGTATATATATAGGTATACTGTGTGTGTGTATATAGGTGTATATATAGTCACATATGGTTATTACAAGCACTTTAAATCTGGCTACTATGAACTGAGCTGTATTCTAATTATAAAATATACATTTGATTTTGAAGACAGTATAAAACAATTACATATATATAATCATTGATTATAATGAGATGTTCTACATTCCTATTGATTTTTTATATTGATAATCAATAACATCTCATTGATTATACATTCTCATTGATATTCTTATATTGATAATAACATCTCATATTGATAAGCAATAACATAGATGTTATACATTCTCATTGATATTTATATATTGATAATCAATAACAGCTCATTGATTACTTTGATATTGATTACATGCTGAAATGATAGTTGAGTTAAAATACATTATTAAATAATCTCATCGTTTTTTACTTTATTAAATGTGGTCATTAGAAAACTTAAAATTATATGAGTTCACACTATATTTCTATTAGACATTACTGATTTAGAGTGTCACTCATGAAAAGCAATTATAAGAAATGTTGTAATACCAACTTTTTCTTATACTGATAACAAGAAAAAAATAGATTACCTACAGACATAGTCTGAAAGGGCACATAGTATATGGTTAGTAGCAACTACTCATGGATGGTGAGAATATGAGGTAAAGTAGGAATTTTTTTAACTTTAAATATTCTAAAATTTTTTAAAAATGTGTAGGACCAACTTTTGCATTAAAAATCACCTTGGGTATGTATAATGAATTGATTGGCACAAGTGTGCCAATACTACTTAATGGGGAAAGAACAGTCTCTATGGCAAATGGTACAGGAAAACCAGATATCTAAAAGAAAAAGATTAAAGTTGATTCTACCATATACAACATTATATATATCTGGAAAACCAGATATCCAAAAGGAAAAGATTAAAGTTGAATTTACCATATACAACATTCAAGAACTAACTCTAAATGGATGAAAGGTCTAAATTTAAGAGATAAAGCTATAAAACTTATAAGAAGATATAAGAGCAAATCTGCATGAGCTTAAATTGAGCCATGGTTGCATAAATCAGATACCAAAAGTATAGACAACAACAATAAAAAATAAATAGAACATTATTAAAATTAAAAACTTTTGTATATCTAAGGACACTATTGAGGAAATAAAAGACAATCCATATAACAGGGAGAAAATGTTTGCACATGATTTATCTAATTAGGGTTTAATATCCAGATTATATAAAGAATATCTAAAATTCAACAACAACAAAAACAAATAAAATAATGGGCGGCCACGCGCAGTGGCTCACACCTGTAATCTCAGCACTTTGGGAAGCCAAGGTGGGTGGATCACCTGAGGTCAAGAGTTCAAGACCAGCCTGACTAACATGACGAAACCCTGTTTCTATTAAAACAATACAAAAACTAGCCGGGTATGGTGGCATGCAGTAATCCCAGCTACTTGAGAGGCTGAGGCAGAGAGAATGGCTTGAAGCTGGGAGGCGGAGATTGCAGTGAGATGAGATCATGCCACTGCACTCCAGCCTGGGCAACAGAGCAAGATTCTGTCTGAAAAAAGAAAAATAAAGGTAAAGGACTTTAATAGACATTGCTCCAAGAAAGAAAAGAAAGTTGTACAAATGGCCAGTGTGTGCACAAAAAGATGTTCAACATCATTAGTTATTAAGAAAATACAAATCAACCATAATGTGGTACCACTTTATATTCAGTGGGATGGCTATAATTTTTTAAAATGACAAAATTTAACAAATGCTGGAGAGGATGTGAAATTGGAACCCTAGTTCATTCTTCACAGTACTGTAAAATGCTTTTTAAAGGCACTGTAAAAAAGAGTTAGGTGGTTCCTCAAAAAGTTAAACAGAATTATCACATGACCCAGCAATTCCAGTCCTGGGTATATGCCCAAAAGAATTGAAAACAGGGAGGGACTCAAACAGATCTTGTATGACAACGTTGACAGCAGCATTATTTATCATAATGTTCAAAGGTAGAAACAACAGAAGTGTTCATGAAAAGATGGATGGATAAACCAAATGTGGTACTATACATAAAATGAGATATTATGCTAGTACAAAAAGTAATGAAGTTCTAATTTATGTTACAACATGGACAAACCTTGAAAACATTACATTAAGAAACAAGACAGGCAAATAGAATAACCATTGTATAATTCCACTTGTTAAAACATCTATAAAAGGCACATTCATAGAGAGGAAAAGTACATTAGAGATACCTATGGCTGGTGGAGGGACATGAATAATTATTTCCTTAATGGGTAGAGAGTTTTTGTTTGGGATATTGAAAACTTTTGGATATAAATGCAGTTGACTCTTGAACAGCACAGGTTTGAATTGCATGAATCCATGAACTGCATGAATTCATGAACTGATATGTGAATTTTCTTCCACCTCTGCCATCCTTGAGACAGAAAAACAGCCCCTCTTCTTCCTCCACAACCTCACATGTGATGATGAGGGTGGAGACCTTTATAATCATAATCATCCACTTCCATTTAATGTAAAGTAAATATATTTTATCTTTCTTATGATTTTAATAACATTTTATTTTCTCTAGCTTCTTTTATTATAAGATTACAGTGTATAACACAAATAACATAGAAAACAGGTGTTAACTGCTTATGTTATTGGTAAGGCTTCCGGTAACTAGTACTAAGCTATTAGTAGTTAAGTTTTGGGGGAGTAAAAAGTTATATGACTGTGTAGGGGATTGACCTCCCTAACCTTCACATTGTAGTGTTGATGGCTGCATAACATTGTGAATTTAATTAATGCCACTGAACTGTATACTTAAAATGGTAAAAATGGCATATTTTATGTTTTATGTATTTTACTACAATAAAAATAAACAACAAATTACCTTAGCTACTATATTTTCTATTCATAAAATAACTTAATATGTCTTTAATAACTACATATACTATGTGCTGGATATTTATACTAGGAGTGGACGACACAGTGGTAAGCACAACAGAAGGCAATAGAAAAGCGTTCTTAGTATGGTGTAAATTTGTAGCATAATTGAAATGAATAATATCCGTAAAAAATTTCAGATCTTAAAAGACTTCAAAGTTCTGTGTCATCCTTAAGTAGTCTTTTCCTTTGGATTGTTGTAAATAAACAATGTATGCTTTAACATGCTCTTCATAAATGTTAATTAAATATATTGAGACTATATAATACTATTTTCTCCATTGGCTGAATATAATTCTTCATAAACAAAGGAAATATTAGAAATGCAGCTTATTCTAACAGAAACTGCAATGTGGTGGATAAAAAAAATCATACCTTAATCATATATAAGAGCATCCAATCAATGCATATAAACAGGTACCTATATTTACCATCTAGATTTACGCACTCAGATGCCAAGGGAATAATGGGGAGATTAGAACCATATAATAATAATCTAGAAAGCCTTCATGAAATAAAAGAATTTGAAATAATTGAGAAGATAGGAGGTACAGGAACAACCATGTTGGTTTTATTAATACTTGGAATAAAATTGTACTGAGTTACAAATGAACACATGTAAAAAATAGGGAATGATGAGTAATGTTTATCATCTAGTTGACAGTACTACACTAATATCAATTTCCTGGTTTTATACTCTACTACAGTTATATATAAGATGTTACTATTGGAGGAAGCTGGGGGAAGGGTACATGGGACTCTGTGTGCTATTTTTGCAACTTCCTGTGAGTTTCTAATTATTTAAACAACAAAACCACAGAAAAAAATGATCGTGAGGAAATATACAATGGAACAAAAAAAGAGGACACAGAAAACTACTTATTACATGATAGTTAATAACAACACAGTATACTGAAATATGTGTAAGACAAAAATGAAGAAAATCTACCCCCAAAAGAGGGAATGTATACTACAGGTAAATCTGTGAAATATGTGTGTGTGTGTGTGTGTGTGTGTGTGTGTGTGTGTGTGTGCGCGCGCGCGCGCGCACGCGCGCGCGTTTATAGTTTTCACGATTTTTCAAACTTGTAATTTGTCTGAAGAACTTATTATACAAAGTAGATATAGAAAAATAAAGATTAAAAAAATACACCAAAAATAACGGAGAGAAAGGGAAATGTGAATTTTGAGGCAAAATATGGAAAGAAGTTTTAGGTCAGGGAGGTGAGCTTACTGTCAGGGATTCATGGATTCAGAATATTCTACATTCCTTATCTTCTTTCATAGACATTAAACATTCCTAAAAATGATCCTGCAGGTGGCCTAAGCTTACTGATTTATTTTTCCCTCAATTATATTAGAATTATGAGAAGTTAGATATGAGAAAGAAAAGACTGTTGTTCCTCTTTTTTTATTTTATCATTTCTAACAGATGAGGTGAGAACTTTTTGTTTATTCATAAACTTTTACATCTAGAATTTTAGCGGATATGTGTTCAGTTGTTATATACAAGTGTTATATAATGTCTATTGTATGTATTACAGGTAGCTTAGAAAAAGTATTTTATAACATAAAGAGAATGACTCAAAATTTCTTATACCTGCTAACTTCTCTAAGAGTTAAAAAAAAAAAAAAAGAATCCAACAATAAAATACCTCATGGAAATAATCAAAAGTAATTTTAACTATATGCTTTTCAAATCTTTGATTAAATTTTCATCCAGGAATGGTATAAGTAATTGAATATATAACAGAGACAGAAAGTCTGTCTTCCTGTTGCAATCTGTTCTGTACTGATTCTTCCCAAGATACATGAAATAGAAATTTTCCAATTATTTTCTATTGATACTCTTCTCCTTTAAAGTGTCTACATTTTTAGTATATAACTTTCTCCACATTCTCTAATAATTTTACATTTTTATTATTATCTGAGTTATAATCTTTATGCTTCACTGTATTTTCATCTTCCTATTTAACTTTTATTTATACTTTAGGACATATTACAAACGTTTATGGCAAGAAAGATTATATAACATAGCCACTCCAAAAAAAATTAAATGCCCAAATTTGCCCCCTTTAACTTGGAAATGACACTATACTACAGATAACAGGGGGGATCACCCACCATCTAGAGAAAAAGGCAGGGATTTCTTAGATATTAGAAAATGAAAAAGTGGCTCTTCTAAAAGACAGAATCTATAGTCAATGATCATGAACTATCCAATACTTTTAAAAAAAAGTTAGATATTTCTTAATAGCCTTAATTCTATCCTATTAACACACTACAATATTTTATATTAAAAATACTCTTGAGGAAGGAAGTATTGGATTATACATTGCCTGGAAATGGGTAAGAACCTAGGTAAACAAATAGGTAAACAAATACACAATTGTCTTGCTACTTATTTATGATGTTTTTTCAATTTTCTATTTTTTTTTAAAAATTACTCTTGCTATCCCTTGACTATAATCACATACAGCTACTTAATTTCTGATGTGCTATAAATGCGGCTGGTAATTGGCTTGAGCATGTAACACAAGCTTGTCTAACTTGCAGCCAATGGGCTGCAGGTAGCCCAGGACAGCTCTGAATGCGGCCCAACACAAATATTTTAAAATATTATGAGACTTTTTTTTTTAAAGTTCATCAGCTATCATTAGTGTTAGTGTATTTTATGTGTGGCCCAAGACAATTCTTCTTCCAATGTGGCCCAGGGAAGCCAAAAGATTAGACACTGCTGAACAGACTCAGACCTCAGGTTTCTGAAGAAACAGAGTTCAGCCTGTTTCTTTAGCCCAATTCTCCTTCTCTGCTTATGCTGAATAGAAAAACCTTCCACCTTCAGGGCTCATCTTTAGTTCATATCAATAAACCTTTCCATGACAATCTTCTTGTTGGTATATAGGATCCATCTACTGAACCACATAAAGGTTAATTGCTCATTTATATTCAATTTTAAGTATCAGGTCATAATTTTTTATTGATTTTAAATTCAGCTGCAAAACTGGCAAGTTTCACAGATACCACTTGTGAGAAATGGAACGATGTGTAAGTCTTTAGTAACCCATTAAAATGTTTAAAATACATAGTCACTAAATAACTACCAAATTAAATGTGACATAATTTTATCATGATAATTAGAATCTCATAATATTTTCAAAGACACTGGGAAAAAAGCATCTAATCCATCCCTGGTTTTCTTATATTTGAAATCTTCTTACTATACACACCAAAAATCCTTTCAATATTGAGTATTTATAATCAGTATTCTTTAATAGGCTTCTGTATTCTCTTATCTATGGTCTTTGTATTTCAACCTCAGGTTTATTGTATTTAGCAGAAGAAAAGTATATTTTTCTCCTTTGTACTATTTGACTAAACTATATCAAACTGGAAAAAAAATAAAAAATGTAAATGTTCAAAGGCCAAATCATTAAAAAAAAAATAAGATTGTTCTTTAGTTGTGGTTCTTTCATAAGTGTTGTCTTTAGAAGTCCTGGGTTAACGCTTTGATCACATCAGTGAAGTCACTAAAATTCTTTATATTTAAGTATATGAGGTATTTAGAAAAAAGTGAATTTAAACAAACCACAAGATCATTCATGTTAGTGACTTCATCCACATATACCTAACTAAGACTTGCAGGCCTATTACTTTATATTACTTAAACATCTTTAGGTTTTCAGTGAGAATAGAAATGATTTGTTAAGCATACATCTGCTTAATCATTGCTTCCAGTCAGAAAGCACTTAAGTACTAAGAATTTTTTAAATGTACAGTTTCTCAATGTATAAAATGTTTTCTATTGACAGATAAGGCACAGAAAAATGCATGTGACATCTGCTAAGCTTTACTTATAAAAACTTAAAGAAATCCTATGGGATAACATCAGTCCACTTTTCCTGGAGTATATCTTACGGAGATTTCCTTAAAAAAATCTGGAAGTAATTAGGAACTATTATAGTGCCTAAAGAAGTTTACTTAAAAACTAAATCTGCTATTCATCAAGAGCACAATACAGTAAAAATAATATAATTAACAAATAAGTACACACAGAGAATAAGCACTTCAACCACATCTAATTGTAAAACCTTTTTTAAAAATCTGATAGAAAATAGTAACAGATCTGTGATATGCTGAAGAATCTGTAGAAGAACAAGACATTGTATTCCCTAATTAAGCACTGATTTGATATTGACTTTTTTACTTCATTTCACTTCAAAGTGATATGAAAACAATTTTTTATATGCTACTAACAGAAACTTTAATACAAATTAAAAGTGAAGCAGACTAAATAGTTTATTCTTAAATTATATTTGTATCATAAGATCTATATCAGAAAAAAATCCAAAATACTGTCAAAAATGTTGTGGGTATTTGTGGGATGATAAATATATCATAATGATAATACTAACAGCTTATTCTAAGACTTAAATACATCTGCCAAGAAGATGTAAAATTACACTGGGGGGTAGACTGGATGGTATATCCCTTGGAGTTTAAAAGTTGGCCCATATGAACTGAATTATCCTTGACAAGTACCTTCAGACACTTGTAATATGATCTCATGTAAATTTAGACCATATTTTGGGCACAAACTATTAGCAACAGTAAGTTTATTCAGGGGCTCAGATAAGACAGAAAAGCTAATATACTTAATAATATGTAGTTGCTAACAGGAAATTTCCGAAATGAAAATTAGAAGCATAAAAATAAAAGCCATCTAATGTGTTGTAGCAAAGAAAAACAAAATCCAATAAAAAACCCAATATTGCATTTTTCTTTCCTTTTTTAATTCTTAGCCGCCTAGTCTCTAAGCCTCTCAGAAAAATTTATCTTTCAATGGTTTATCTAAATTCCAAAAAAGAAAAGCATATTTTATGCAAATAAATACAATAAAAATTCTAGTTACAGAATTCTAACTTATTCTAACCAACATTACATCACAATATTAAAGATCTTAGTTGGATTTCTCACTGTAGAAAAAATATATAGAGAGCATATCAAGAAAGTAACTTAGAGTTACTCATTCAGATTTTAAAGTATTTTTATTAGTATTAATACTCATAAAGCTCATCATAATAACATGGAGCTTTCAACACTTACAAAGCGCTGTCTGTAAAGTAAAACAAAAAGAACTCAGAACTCTGCAGCTTTCAAGATTCATCAGGATTACCTACAGCATTGGCACAAAGACTGCCCACAGAACTGTGCTAATTCTACAGGGACTGTGCTTCATTCTACAAGAGATGCATTAAGGGCTGTAGAAGAACTCTGCTTTGGAGAGAGCCATGCCAAGCAATCTCCACAGCATCATTAACTGCATTTATTTCTCTTTTCAGAGGTATGCCACTGCTATGTTGCCCCGGGTAAAAACAGGATATAAATTACCTTGAATTTGAGTAGTATAGAGAAATGGCACATTATTTTAAGAAACTTTGAAGACATGTCCATTTTTTGGTATGTGTGTTCTTACAACTAAAGGCATGATTTTAAACATTCATGAAGCAATTAATGATCTACAAAGACAGTTCTATAAGCTTAATTTCACAGTAAAATGGTAAACTTCTTCCACCTGAATAAAGGAGGATTATTTGTTTCATTAAAAATATTTAGTGGAAAGCAATATTTCAGTTAAGCAGAAAATAACAAAAACAATTGGGAGCTATTTTAAAGAATAAGCATATATTTTTAAGTTACTTAAATAAGGTACATTTAATCAAATAAACACTTGAAATATTTAAAAACACTGAATTATTTTAAAAATTCATCTTAAAAGTCAAATTGAGAGGCATGTTTACAATATTGCTTTGCTGAAACATTGAAAGAAAGTGCACTGCATAGAGAGCTTAAATTTCTCACTCTTCCTTTCAATCAATATCTGAGGCAAAGTTTCATCTCTAGGGCCCTTAATGGCAGGAATTCCTGGAGCCAGCAAATGAGTAATGTTAAACCTATGATTAGATGATGAGGCCATCAAAGACACCAGATCTTAATGCTACATTCCTCTTTATTTCTCTGAACTGCAGTGAAACACAGGGCTACGAAGGAAGAAATTCTAAGCCATTTTTCCATAACAGCATTTTACAGAGCTGTGCATCATCATGAATCGAAAAGGTCCAGATAGTCTCTCGAACTCAGGACTTCAACAGTAGGTGACAAAATTTTCAAATGCCCTGCAGATGACCTCCTGCCAGGGATATTGTTTTCTTTAACCTCTTCCTTATCAATAATGTTTTTGGCTATAAAGGGGAAAATGGGCCTAATGATTTTCCTAGGAATATATTCTTGAAGAAAGTAAACCTGAAAACTGAAAATCAATTGGTAAGTTGTTTGTTTGTTTTCTTCAGTTTTGCTGATGTTTTAGAGGATCACTTGAATTCATATTGTTGTTTGTTTGTGAGTTAGCCGTGGCTTTAGGCAAATCTCAGGCCAGTAATTAGGAATAGCTTAGATGTATGTTTCTTTCTATCTACCGGGAAAACTACGAAAAAAGGTAATAACTGCTTATTACAAACACACACAAGCTCTTTTTTCAGTCTGATACTATAAAATATTTAACACTAATATGACAATCAGGATAATCAGGATTGCTAGGAGACTTGATAGAGCTGGTGAGAAGAAAGGTCAATAGGTTCCTATTTAAGTAATCAGAAAATGTTTACCTTTATTTTCAGTTTCCTGTAATTGTCAAGAAGAAACAATACCCAACAATTACCATTTATCTGTGATTCTGACTATTAAAGATAAACAGCTCAAGTAGATTTTTGGAATTTATACTGACATATACAAATTAGACTTAAAAAAGGGAAAGCAGGAAAGTCTTACATCAAAAACCATTTACTAATAAGCTGTATCATATACTTTGGGTATGGAATGAAAAAACGTATTTTTCATTATCTCAAATATAGAGAAGAAGAAACAATGTAATTATTAATATATTTCAAAATTATAAATCACAATGTTTATATATATGTATTATATGTATATGGTAGGAAACAATGGAAGAATCGAAAGGGTAGGAGAATAATACTGCTAAAAAGAGTAAAAGAAGGGAGAGAAAGAATAAGTCAATATTTTACAGGGTAAGACCATCTATATACTAATATAACTCAACATAAATTATTTTCTATATCTAAGGGATAATGGAAGTTTTAAAAAATATATAAACATACACATATATATGCGCATACTTCTTATTATCAGTCACAAAAATCCTCATATAGTAATGTAATTGAGTGAATGAGATTTTGTACCTGAGAACAAAGCAGCATAACAAGCTCAACCACAGATGTGCTGGACTTCATACAAACAAGGCCTACAATAAAGAAAGGTTAAAACAAAATGAAATTACAAAGGTAGAAATCATCATTATGAGTTAATTCATTATATAATTTTAATTTATTAAAAAAAAACTTTCTTTTAAATAGAATTCCTAAGGTAAACTGAATGAAAATGTTTACCTAGCATACATTTTTAACAATAGTTTAAAATTATTCAGACATAAAAGATGATGTGAAAATACTCAAAAACTGGCTTCATGCTTTGGTTGTTTATTTTGTTGAGGTATTTCTTACATTTAAACAAGGTAGGGAAGGTTATTGAAATTGATGAACTAGGTAGAGCTGCTATTACTCCAATTACATTTGTTATACGGTTGTCTCCTGGAGCAGAGAACAATAATCATTGAAGATCTGCCTAAATTTTGTTCCAAAAGGCAAAATTAGTTTACAAATAGGTAATTCCCATAGCATATCAATTAATAAATGATTTTATAAATAATAAAAAAGAATGTATGATTAACACATCAAGCAATGCTTATGAAATATTTTACTGTTATGCTTCCAATCTCCCCAAATAGATAGCAAAAGAAAAAAAAATTGAATGTAATAAAGTCTATGTAATAATGGCTACTACTCATTGATCACTTACTATGTGCTGGGCAATATTTAACACATTTGCACAGTGCCTTATGTGCATGGTCTCAATGATCATTATACTCTGTGACATAGTATTATTATTCCCATTCTACAGGTAAAGAATGTATTCTTCTTATAAACAGTTTAAACATTAATTCTTATTATGTGTATGGATGAAAAGTTATCAAGACTTTTTCCAATTACAAGTATGACTGCTGTCTAACAGTGTATATGATGAGAGAGCAGGTCTTAATTGATAGTTTTTCGAAGTGCCAACATAGAGAATGAGATAATCAAGTATTAATAACAATGTTGAGCGTACGTTAATTATGATGTTTGGCAATTTAAAAATATTTTCTAAAGTTTTTCACTGTTTTTAAAATTAAAGTAAATAAATAGACTTTTTCCTTTTTCAAAAAAACCTCTATGTAACTAGAACATTCAATTCATAGTTTTTACAAATACTATCATTTCTCTTCCTTTGGTGATAAATGTAATTAGTAAAAGCCTCATACAGTAAGAAAGCCCACGGTCCTAACATTATTTGTTGCTAAATGGAAAGTCGAAGTGAAACCGGTTATTTTTTTTTCTTAAGGTGATTTCAATAAATAGTCTCAAATGCCTTCTAGACATTAGCATGTATATTTACTGTAAGTAGTGAATAAATACCCTTTTGTGCCCATTTTGCTAACGACCCTATCTCCTTACTGTACAGACCAACAGAACAAGCTATAAAAAGGTACTAGTATTCCATCTTAACAGATCTTTGGGCAGACAGTTAACTAATGAAGTAAGAGGCAGATGTGAGAAGCTCGTTTAAGAGACGATTGGTGTAACTGTTAGCAATTCTCATGCTCACGTTCTAGAGAGTTAGAAAGATTAACAGGACATTTATCAACTGTTGGCTACTCAATGATTTGAATTCTGACAAAGAAAAAACAAGTAAAAGGCCAATGATCATAATTAAACTCATGTAAATTTAGACAATAAGGCTTTGATATAAAGAATTATTCACATACATTCTGTGTATGAGTTTTCAAATATGTAACAAATTGGAGTAAAATTAGTAAAAACATGAAATTACATTCATTTCTCAGAGGCCAATTTTTAAATAAGCTTATTTAAAAACCCCACTTAACAAGAACATTTACAGTTTTTACAGATACTATCATTCCATCATAAGAGAAATATAAACAAATGCTTCATGGAATGACAAAAAATTGATACGATAGCAAAGCTGCAATTTGCAAACAGTGCTCTCGGTATTGTGTAAAAGGCCATTGTGATTTCAAGTCCATAGAAGCTCACATCTTTACTAATGTGTTTTGTCTAATTAGTTTTGGACAGAAGGAAAAAAGAAAAACCAAACTTGACAATGAGAACACAATCAGAGGCAAATTTGAAAGACATATCTATCTTCAAAATTACATAATCACTTTGGTTGGAAGTATTATTTAAAAAAAGGAAGTTAACTCAATGTTTTACTAGAGATAATGAAAATACAACCACTGACCGATGCTATAAGTAACTCTCATGTTGTATATGCATAAGACAAATATTTTACAAGTGTATGTCTCAAAAAATTTGAGTGTTTCCTTTTTGTATTTGGCAGGAAATTCATAATCAAAGTAACTAATTTGAGATCTCCACTAACAAGCAAAATATAGTGTTAATACTAAGGAGTTTACAGTAATAAATAGGTTATTATTTATACCTTCCCAAGTGTCCATATTTTAATTCAGATTAAGATTATATAAAATTTATATAGCGCTTTATCATTTACGAATAACATATATATGCTGTCTCATTTGAATCTCTTAGTAACTCTTTAAAATAGTTATTATTACCTCATTTGATACATAAAAATTAAAAACATTTGGTGGCTAGCCAAAGGTGTGTCATCCAGTAAGTGGCGGCATTGGGACCCAAATTCAAGTCATCTAACTCAAAGCCCATTCTGTTTGATGCAGAGCTATATAAATAGTTTGGCATTCATAAGACGGGAATATATGGTTATGAGAAGGGTCACAGTGGTCAATTCAAAGTTGAATGATTTTGACAGTTTTCTTGGTGAAAGTGCTTACTGTAGGCAGACATGGGGACAAAAAGCAATAACTTAAGCAAAAAGTACACAGGAAACAGAGAACAAACAGAAAATGTGAAAAAATCTTTATAGTTTGGGAGATGGATGAATAGACTATAAGAGTGTTTAAAAGTGAGACTGGAGGGCTAGGGTAAAAAGCAAGGATAGATTGAAAGAAAATTATAAATGCTTTTTAAAGATCAAATAAATAATTTAAAGCAAATTATAAAATTGAAGAAATTATATTAAGGACTGTTTCTAACATTCCTATTTTATCATGCCAGTCTGTGCCTTGTTAATTAAGAAGTAGCCCCCAAAGGAGCTGTATATATGTGCCTCCCCAACAAAAATATAGTTAGGAGTCTGGACAAAGTAACAGAATATTTACAACACAAAATATGTATGTTCACTGGAATGAATACTCTAACCAGAATTACCGATTCAGTACTGCAAACCATACAGTTTACCAGTACAAAATGAACACCTGGAATGTAGACAATAAATGTGTTAGGGCCTATGAGGAAAGAGGCTTGTATATTTGGGAGATATTCTAACAGTAAGGCAACCGTTCATTAAGAACTTTTGAACATATTATGAACTATATTGTTGAAAGAGGAAATAGGCTCACTGAGTAGCTAAGATGCAAATACCTGAGAAGATATAGTTGGACAAATTTGAGGAGGTCCAGATCCAGGCAGTAAATAAAACAGATATAGTTGAGTAAACCATTATCCAAAAAAAGTGGTAGTTCTTTTGGGTTCACATCTATTAGGGGTAGGAAGTTAATTTCTTCTTTCAGAACGACACTCCCTCCGCAATAAAAAAAAAACAAAACAAAAACTGCCACAAATAATAAACCAGATAAGAAATCCCCAAAATGAGTGTAAAGTTAGAAGCTTGGACTTTGGGACAATGCTATCTTTAACACAAACACTACTAAAAGGTACAATAATATTGCTTTAATAAAAAACTGTCAGACTCTTTTGAGTCAATCTGTGGGTCTAACTTTTTACACCTGTTGAATTGAACACCCAGTTATGAGAGTCCTAAAGCTTTAAAACATTGTTTGAAAATTCAATCTCTTGCAGAATGTTCCTCATAGTGAGAGATTAATATTACATGTCCTAGTGACAAGCAAGAAATCATGCTCTTATATCGAACTCATCTTTTAAATGTCAAAGTTTCCTTTAAGTAAGGATCCAAGAGAGGAGACTGACAGACTAAGTGTTTTGAATATATTATCAATAAATATTACCTGAATCAATAAATCTATAAATCATCATTCACTATCAACTGTAGAGAACAAAATAAGATTTTGAGATAAAATAAGAGCATCATTTTTTAGAATAAGATCCCAATTCATTCAAAAGCATTTACCAAGCGTATTGTCTAATGTGCCTTACACCATGGCAGGTACTAAGTGGGATGTAGGTCAGGTAATGTAAGCAAATAATCATGACAGAGAATCCTGGCAGGTTCATAGAGAATGCAGTGTGAGAAGCACAGGAAGGGCAGTAAGCAACTGTGTCTAGGAGAAGTTATGGGGAATGTGACATTTGAGTTGGATACTGCCCAGCCTATCTAAGTAAAAAAGGGAAAAAGGGGAAGGTCATTCCAGGTGACAGAGAAATGTTTGAGATATAAAGAAGCATGCAATAGTCAGCAAAGTGGAGTTGGAATGTTATACTGCAGGGTGTGAAGGATGAAAGGAAGTGAATGGAAATGAAGACAGAGAGGTAGGCAGGAAGCAAAGCCATACATGGCATACTATCTTGTCATCACCAGGGAGACACTACAGGATTTTAAGCACGGCACAGACAGAATCAGCTCTATTTTGGAAAGACCACTTACTGTCAGTGGTATAGGAAGAAATTAGTAACTAATAGTTACACGAATGAAAGCTTGCACTCAAGATGGTGGCAATGCAAGTAGAGATAGATTTGAAAGGCATTCTGGAGTGAGACAAAATATTTTAAACAATTATTTTAACAACTGTTTTGGGGCAGGGTAAAGAAACCATCAGAGTGTGATGATGATAACTTTAACAGAGATAAGGAAAGCAAACGAAGAAGCAAGTTTGCACAAGGAAAAGTGATGAGTTTCATTCCAGACAAGATTTCTCCTTACAATAAAAGATAACAATGTATTTTCCATTCAATAGACATGACTATACTGACAATCTGAATTTTAAAAATCAACTGTGCCCAGGATTAACTAGTTTTTAGTCAACCTTGTAACAGTTGTTAATCTTTTTTTGTTTTGGAGACAAAATCTTGCTCTGTCACCCAGGCTGGAGAATAGTAGCTAATTTTTGTTAATTTTGGTGCAGATGGGGTTTTGTCATGTTGCCCAAACTGATCTGAACTCCTGAGCTCAACCAATCCACCTACCTGGGCCTCCCAAAGTGCTGGGATTACAGGCATGAGCCACCAGACCCAGCCTATTCCTAACTTTAAAAAATCCCCAAATTAGTAGAGCTGAATGGCACTGAAATAGTTTCATTTCAGTAACAAATGTTGAACAGCTATAGATGTGGAAAGAAATTTTGTAGGTCCACCATGCTTGATTTGCCTTAGTTTCAGTGGTATATTTTTCAAAATTCTGTTCTCTACACTTTCCTCATGGTATTGTGAAGCATTCTAAGACACAGGGCACTGCCATACAGAGTGTCTTTTAGACCCCTGTAATACTTATACATCTCTATCTGCACAACAGCCATTTCTGATATTTTCTACTATTTTGCTTTTTTAAACTGAAACATGAAATTACCTTCCTATTCCCTCACTGTGATATGCTTCTCTCTGTAAAATTTACTTTCAATGTTGCCATGTAAGTCATTTGAACTTATTAAGATCTAAACCTGGCAAAACAAGCCATTAGTGTGGCTTTCTAATTCAAACCCAATAAAACAAACAAAAATCAACATGAAACATCCTTTGAAATAAAAATAATGGCTTAAATTTTTTTATCGCTAAAACTAATATTAAGATGTATATAGGTAGTATCAGTTCCTATGTTAATTGTATATTTTAAGGTTTGCCTATGTGTTCTCTCAAGTATTTTATTTTAAAACTATATTAGAAATAAACTCCAAAATTAACTTAAAACTATAATAAAATTAAGTTTTTTGACTAAAAAAGCTTATTTTAGAAAGCTTATTTAAATATAATTAAGCCAATACAGCTTACATTCATATTTAGATTACAAATTTTAATGAAAAAAAAAAAACCCTTCAAAATTCTGTAGAGACAGTGAGAGTTCATGCATTCATTGATTTCTTTAGTTCACTGAAAACTAAGTTATCACAAACTTATGGCAGTCTTACTTTAAAATAGAAACAAAACTTAAGTCTCTGGGTATACCAGATATATCAGGGGACAGCAAACTTTTCCTGTAAAGGCCCTGTTAGTAAATATTTTTGACTTTGGTGGCTATAAGTTTCTGTCACAACCACTGAACTCTGCCATGCAGTACAAAGGCAGCCACAGACAATACATAAATGAGTTTGGCTATCTTCCAAGAAAACTATTTGCTCATCCCAACGTTTGTGTGTACTTGCATGTATGTGTTGTGTGTCTGTGTATCTGTGCACACATATGCATGAGCACCAATGTGTAAGAGAAAAGGAAAAAGAGAAGACAAACATATGCACACATACACACACTTATACATCTATAGATAATAAAAATTGCAGGGGCAATTATTTCAGCTGTACATCCATGATACTCTATAATTTGGAAACGCAAAAAGCTCTGAAAATGGAAAGATTTCTTGTAAGATTATCGCAAATTCAATTATCAGCAAAATTTCCCCTGAATAATATGATGCTGTTTACAATTGTTATTCTATTTATTGTCAAAATCCATATGTATTACTGTAGGCATGTTAATGTGTTTTACTAGGGAGCTCTCCCTGCCTTTCCTGGAGATGCTATGAAATATATGCACTTATTACCTTTCTTAGATCCAAAATATTTGAATTGCAAAATGCATCTGGCTTGTCAAAAGTCAGAAATCAGTGGTATTATGTTACATGAGATATTCTGGAAGATTGATAAAAAAGTAATATTATTAATTTTAATTGCAATTTCAAAGTAATTTGATATTACACATTTCCCTTTGGAAATTTCAGATGTTTGGAAGAACTAAAAGTCAATTTCCATATGAGAACAGTTGACTAAGTGCTTTTAAATTGTAAACTTAGAATGTTTAGATTGCTCAGAAACAAAGTTAAGTGTGAGTTACAAAATACCCAAATAATCATTTTGATTGAATTATTGAAATAAACTTTCTAATATTTTTGTCATTGTGTTATACAGCCTAGAAATCTTACTGTGAATATTTTTTCTTTTTTATAGTTTTGCCTCTGCTGAGAATATTTTACAAAATGCCAGAATTGAAGTTCATAACACTCACAGATAACTGTTCTACAAAATGACAGATAATAATACAAAAAATCTATAATAATGGTTTCTATATAGATTTAAACTGGTGATCTGATTTTAGTATGAGCTGAGCTGAAGGGAATATGCTAATGGCATTATTACCAATATTATTAACATCTATTATCTGTGAAACACTGCCCCAAGTTTACTCTTTTTTAATTGATGCTTTACAAATTTATTTAAGGGACTATAATTACATCACCGCTATAGGTCTTGTACTATCTATAGGAATCTATAAGAAATCCAGAAATAATACAGTCTTTGGCCTCAAAAGGCTAAGAAACCAGTTACAGAGATAAGGCATACAAACATAGATTTATGTAAGAGTTTAAAAAATACTGTACTGAAATAAGAATTACAATAAAGTATGCCTCCAAATAACATAAAACAGTTATTTTTGAAATTGCATGAGAAACTTTAATTCACAGTAGTAACTCAAATTTCTACTACAGAAAGTGACTGACCTGAGTGTCTTGCCCTTTTCGTGACTTCCTAATGTAATCACAAGAGCAATGAATACGGATGAAATAAGGGAAATAAGAGACATTTTCGCTATCATAAATCATCTGGATCTTGCAATTCTCTTTGGGTTAAATTTAATTATAGAATCAATTGTTATTTCCATATCACTCCTCTGCATCAACTTTCTTCATTTCCCTGAGCTCCTTGAAATTTCAAAAGCCTCATTTAAATTCTAGAACTACTGACTTATGTCTGGTTCAAATTTTAACACTGCTCAAGAAAGACTCTAGTGCTAAATGATTATTAAGAAGGAAACATATGTTTTAACCATGTATACATCATTTCAAGAAATATCAATAATCAAAAGAAGAGAAAATATACCAAGTTAGTCATATGATTATATTACATAAGTAATTATATTTAGGTAAAAATGGCTATAGTAATGCTTCCGTATTAAAAATAATTTATATTCTATAAAATATAAATCCTTTTGAGCATAGTATGTGTACATGTACAATGTGTATAGTTATAGTTTCAAACTACCTAAATTCTGATGTTCTTTTATTTAAATTCTCAAATAAATATATTTAATAATTACAAGTTCACAAATATAAATAAATTTCAGGTAGCTTTTGTAGTTACGTACACCTTTAAGTTCTTTATTTTTGTATTGAAAAAAAACACTGGTGTTTTATCTTTCAAACACTTAAATAAATATATCATGTAAAATTCTTTTCATAAAAATGTATTAATAAAGTCAAAGACAAAAAACAAAAACATGATTAGTAAAAGGAAATTATTTGATAATGACTGTAATTAAGGCATAAATTTCCCCAAAAAATGGTTTCAGGCTAAGGCAGGCTCAAGCAGAGGTCAGTCAGGTGAACCACACTTATTTCCAAAAGTACATTAACTTTGTACAATAATTATTGGCCAAATTGTTGAAATACCCTGAAAAAAACAAACTAAACTTCACCAAGTTCCGCATCTGTGCTCAAAGCAATACATTCTCAAATGTGACCCAAGCCAAGTTTTCTTACTGAATCCTTCATTTAAAACAAAATATTAGCTGTGAGTAATCAGTGCAATTTCATTCATTCTTAGGAATGAAATAGGTTCCTAGAATTTCTTAGAATTTCCTTGAATTTTATAACATTGAAGATATTCTCAAAAGCCACAGAAATTATTATAAGTATATGATTCAATCCAAGGAATAATTTATTGGGATAGTATGCCAAAGACTGCCATACAAATACAAAAAATTGTGCTCGCTTCCGCAGCACATATACAAATACAAAAAATTACATGTCATTTAATTAACAAGATTATTTTGCCTAACTAGAAAATCCTATATCCAAATCACAATGCCCCACAATCCAGGGTGAGATCTTAAGAGTCATATACCAGAATACAGTCCAATAATGATACAATAAAGAAGCCAGTTGCTTTGTAATTAAAAAGAAAATACTTCTAGTATAAAATATTAAATCTATTATAAAGCAAAAGTAAATGGTACTTTTATTACTTAGAATCCAATTATAATACGACATAGATCTATTACAAATGAGTTATATTTTGAAATTGGATGAACCTGGAAATCTAAAAATGGCATCAAATAAATGGCAAAAAAAAGTCTGTCAAAAAGAGAACCCAGTCATTTCCGAGAGTTAAAGAATTAAAAGCATTCAAAGATTTGATTTTATAAGCAGTGTGTATACTTACCATAGGCCAGGAAACAAATTTAAAACAGTTATGTTCCATGTACTAGAAACGCCTGAATTCTAATGGAGTATACAGGTAGGTAAACTGATCAGCTTACTGTGATGAGACCAAGTATTATCTCAGAATCTTTTTAGGATTCTGACTTGGTAAGCCAGTTAAGTGATGTTGTTAATGTAATTCCTACTGTGATTATTAGACAATAACAGAATTTAAAAATACCAGTAGGAAATATTTAAGTTCAAATAATGAACAACTATTAACTTCTAGTGAAAAACTGACTTAGGGATTATTCCCGGATCAGCAATTATAAATAATATTATTCAATGTATAAAAGAAAATCTAATAAAATTAAACATATTTTACACGAGAGTATGTAGAACCTCAGAAATTCTCTCTATAACAAAACAAATATGTAAATGGAAAGCACACTTAATATGAGAATATTTTTCAGTTAAAATGTTTCATTGTACTGCTGTTGAAATTACCTGCATAATCGTTTTAGGTAAATAGTGTATAAGCTAAAAAACATGTTTCATCAGAAAAATATATTTGGTTGGACTTTGTATAATGAGAACAATCCTACTGAGTACAGAGAGAACAATATGTCGAGTATGGGTAATACATCATGTAAATCCCTATAAATTAATTTAGATAGATGCACACAAAATCTCTACTAAAACAAATTCCAAATAAGTTATAAAATATTCTTATATGTTAAAACTGTCCTTTAAAAAATCAACCTGACACACTCATGATGGGCAGACAGGGGAAATGGGTAACTTCTCCAGGTTTATGTCTTAGGAAATATCCATTCCCTCAGCTTATTTTTCTCAGGCTTTTTCAGCAAGAGTTAGTTCTTGCTGGCTTATTTCTCTTGTGATCCAGTGTCCACTTATGTTGTGGTAAGTCTTCCTAATTAAGGAGCATCTGTAATGGGAAAAATTGTGTTTTGACACCTGAGAAGGAAAGACTGGAGACTGATGGTCAAAGTTGACATGCCCTGGGCCTGACCTCATAGTCTGAAACTAGAGAGCAAGGAACAACACAGCACAGATCAAGGTCCACAAAAAAGTCTGCCTGTATACTTCTAATTCATTGTATTGTTTTAAACTCAAATTAGGTGACTATTACCAATAATCTGAATGTTAGTAATAAACCAGTTAGTTTTTACATTCCTCTAAATATTTGTATATTAGGGTTTATCCTGAGCTCTCAGAATGAGGCAACTTTATGAGTATTTCAGAATTATTTAGTCTGAATCAAAGTTTTAATTAAGTCAAAGAAACTCTGAACTGAAAATCGGAATATCTGGTTTTAGTGTAGTCTCTACAAACTGGTTGTGTAAACTTGAGCTAAGACACTTGACATTCTTGACACTAAATTTCCTTGCTAGTAAATAGTACATTAATGATTAAAAAACTTTTTTTTATTACAGTCTACAGCAATACATTTTTCAGTATATGATCCAGTATATGTAACTGAAACAAACGTTTTACAAAATAGTACTTCCTCTCACTGTGATACTCTTATCTATGCTATGCTATGGCATGGCAAGACATTAAAAAGTATTGGCCAGGGCTTGCTTTATTGATCACACTGTGAATCTATTAAATCACAACCTGCAGTCTGAAAATCAATTCTCTAGAGCTGGCCCACCTTCTGTTTTTATATGGTCTGTGGGCTAAAAATAGTTTTAATATTTTAAAGTTAGTGGAAAAACAGGAAGAAAAGCAATATTTCATGATACTCAAAAGCTATGTAATATTCAAATTTCAGTGTTATGATCATAAATAGAGTTTTATCAGAACATAGCTGAGCTTGTTATTTTATATATTGTTTGTAGCTACTTCCATGCTACAGTGGCAAAGTTGAGTGCTATGACAGAGACTACATGGTTGCAAAGCCTGAAGTATTCATGTTTGGCCCATCAAAGAAATAGTTTGCCAATCCTTGTGCTAAAGCAAACACAGTTCTTTCTGGCTTTAGTGTCTCAGGTTCTAAGTCCTTCCTTCAGGTCGTACTGTGCTGAACTTGTACCAAAGAGAAGATGTATGATAGCAGAAAGGAAATGACATGGAAAAGTATTGGTTCTTAGTTATTTAGGCATCAAATTTCTATTTAATTATGTACTTGCAAACAAGAATGAGAAGTGGGTAATCAACAAGCAGTATTTGGTGGTAGCATAAAGATGACAAATCATTTATAGAATCTGTTTTGTGAGTTTACGGGATTTAACCTGTAGACCTTAAATATTTCAGTTAAATGATGGACCGGTAAAGGCTTGTAGTAATTTTAGCAAGGATTGACTAGGTTTGAACATAAAATCATCAATTACATTGCACTGTACTGCTATGTGTTAAATTCACAATAAAATAGGTAGAGAAAATGAAGCCACTTTTATATACTTTAAAACTGCCTTTCAATGATCATTTTTTTTCTCTCATTGTTCAAATTTATAAAATCCTTATTGAATTTTTTCAATACAATCTTATTCTTTCTACACTCAAACTCTCTATTTAACCCTTGTATGCTACTGACTATTTCTAAATCACATATATGCATATCTATCTATCTATCTATCTATCTTATTTATCTACGTATATCTTTTTTTTAGATGGAGTTTTGCTCTTGTCGCCCAGGCTGGAGTGCAGTGGTGCAATCTTGGCTCACTGAAACCTCCGCCTCCTAGGTTCAAGAGATTCTCCTGCCTCAGCCTCCCAAGTAGTTGGGATTACAGACATACACCACCACACCAGGCTAATTTTTGTATTGCTTAGTAGTGGTGGGATTTTGCCATGTTGGCTGGCCTGGCCTTGAACTCCTGGCCTCAAGTGATCTGCCTATCTCAGCCTCCCGATGTGCTGGGATTATAGGTTTAAGCCACCACACCCAACCCTAAATAATATTTTGATTTCGTCCCTTTCTGTTCAAAATTTTTTCAAGAATGACTAGAATCTATGTTTCTTCCTTTCCTCTAGAATTTGTTATTTGGCAAAGTCACCGATCCTTCCATTCTACCCTCATTTGCATATGCTGTTTTGCTGTAATTTTTAATAAGTCATAAACAAATATGAGTTTTTCTGGCCCTCTGATGTCTTTACTCCCTTAATACCTGGTCTCTGCCAGGTTTAAACCTGACCAACACGTCATCCACCTTGGGTTTTTGTGTATGTACTGTATTTTTACTTTAGCACATTTTGTTTTAAGAACATAGTTGGAAATAAAGTAGTGTTAAGGTAAGTACGAGCTTCGTTGAATCTTGTCCATAGCTAGCTGAATTTTTACATATCTCCTATATTCTCTCTATATCCCTGCCACCTAGGGCCACAGATGCTTACATTGCATTGCTATTGTTCTGCATGCATGCTTTCCATTACTCTGTTAAAACAGAAGGAAAAAGTAAACAGTTCTCTAAAATTTTCTTTAAATATGTAATCTAGTATTACAAAATGTATAATCTATTTTACATTTAAAAAGAATCAGAATTCAATTAAAAAAATAGGAACTTTCCTTAGAGCAACCTGAGGATGGAAAGAGAGCCATCAGCTACTGAATAATCTCAGGTTATTATCTTGAAGTCTATTCCCATTTAGGAACTACAGTGTGTGTAATAAGTATATAAATTAGCTGGAAAATTTAATCATTATAGTATAACTGCTAAGCAATGTATTTCCTTCTTAAAATTTTCCAATTTCATTTTTTTCCCCAAATTGTTTACATATTTCTCTAATGTGCATTAATATCTCAGAAAGTATAATAAAAGCCAACATTAATTTCATGCTTAGTTTCTTGAAGATTCCACATAGTTTATCATGAGTAGACATTATATATTAGGCAGCATGCAATTTTTCTTTTTTTTATATATACCTTAAGTTCTGGGATACATGTGCAGAATGTGCAGGTTTGTTAATTAGGTATACACGTGCCATGGTGGTTTGCTGAATCCAGAACCAGTCATCTACATTAGGTATTTCTCCTAATGCTATCCCTCCCCTATCCCCCAACCCAGTTATCCCTGCCTTAGCCCTCTCTACCCCCCAACAGGTCCCAGTGTGTCATGTTCCCCTCCCTGTGTCCATGTGTTCTAATTGTTCAACATCCACTTATGAATGAGAACATGTGGCGTTTGGTTTTCTGTTCTTGTGTCAGTTTGCTGAGAATGATCGTTTCCAGCTTTATTCATGTCCCTACAAAGGGCATGAACTCATCCATTTTATGGCTACATAGTATTCCATGGTGTATATGTGCCACATTTTCTTTATCCAGTCTATCATTGATGAGCATTTGGGTTGGTTCCAAGTCTTTGCTATTGGGAAGAGTGCTGCAATGAATATACGTGTGCATGTGTCACTATAATAAAATGATTTATAATCCTTGGGTATATACCCAGTAATAGGATTGCTGGGCCAAATGCTATTCCTAGTTCTACATCCTTGAGGAATTGCCACAATGTCTTTCACGATGGCTGAACTACTCTACCCTCCCATCAACAGTGTAAAAGCATTCCTATTTCTCCTCATCTGTTGTCTCCTAGTCTTTTAATGATTGCCATTCTAACTGGTGCGAGATGGCATCTCAATGTGGTTTTTATTTGCATTTCTCTAATGACCAGTGATGAGCTTTTTTTCATATGTTTGTTGGCTGCATAAATGTCTCCTTCTGAGAACTGTCTGTTCATATCCTTCACCCACTTTCTGATAGGGTTGTTTGCTTTTTTCTTGTAAATTTGTTTAAGTTCTTTGTAGATTCTGGATATCAGCCCTTTTGTCAGATGTGTAGATAGCAAAAATTTGTTCCCATTCTGTTGGTTGCTGGTTCACTCTAATGATAGTTTCTTTTGCTGTGCAGATGCTCTTTAGTTTAATTAGATCCCATTTGTCTATTTTGGCTTTCGTTGTCATTGCTTTTGGTGTTTTAGTCATCAAGTCCTTGACCATACCTATGTCCTGAATGGTATTGCCTAGGTTTTCTTCTAGGGTTTTTATGGTGTTAGGACTTATATTTAAATCTTTAATCTATCTAGAGTTAATTTTTGTATAAGGTGTAAGGAAGGGATCCAGTTTCAGGTTTCTGCATATGGCTAGCCAGTTTCCCAACACCATTTATTAAATAGGGAACCTTTTCCCCATTGCTTGTTTTTCTCAGGTTTGTCAAAGATCAGATGGTTGTAGATGTGTGGCATTATTTCTGAGGTCTGTATTCTGTTCCATTGGTCTATATCTCTGTTTTGGTACCAGTACCATGCTGCTTTGATTACTGTAGCCTTGTAGTATAATCTGAAGTCAGGTAGAGTGATGCCTCCAGCTTTTTTTTTTTTTTTCCCCTTAGGATTGTCTTGGTTACCTGGGCTCTTTTGTGGTTCCACATGAAATTTAAGGTGGCTTTTTCCAATTCTGTGAAGAAAGTCAATGGTAGCTTGATGGGGATAGCACTGAATCTATAAATTACTTTGGGCAGTATGGCTATTTTCACAATATTGATTCTTCTTATCCATGAGCATGAAATGTATCCTCTCTTATTTCCTTAAGCAGTGGTTTGTAGATCTCCTTGAAGATGTCCTTCACATCCCTTGTTAGTTGTATTCCTAGTTATTTTATTCTGTTTGCAGCAATTTTGAATGGGAGTTTACTCATGACTTGTGTCTGTCTGTTATTGGTGTATAGGAGTGCTTGTGATTTCTGCACATTGATTTTGTATCCTGAGACTCTGCTGAAGTTGCTTACCAGCTTAAGGAGATTTTGGGCTGAGATGATGGGGTCTTCTAAATGTACTATCATGTCATTTGCAAATACAGTCAAATTGACTTCCTCTTTTTCTAATTGAATACCCTTTATTTCTTTCTCTTGCCTGATTGCCTTGGCCAGAACTTCCAATACTGTGTTGAATAGAAGTGGTGAGATACAGCATCCTTCTCTTGTGCCGATTTTCAAAGGGAATGCTTCTAGTTTTTGCCCATTCAGTATGTTATTGGCTGTTGGTTGGTCATAAATAGCTCTTATTACTTTAGATATGTTCCACTGATACCTAATTTATTGAGAGTGTTTAGCATAAAGGGCTGCTGAATTTTGTCAAAGGCATTCTCTGCATCTATTGAGATAATCATGTGGTTTTTGTCTTTGGATCTGTTTATGTGATGCATTACATTTACAGATTTGCGTATGTTGAACCAGCCTTGCATCCCAGGGAAGAAGCTGATTTGATTGTGACAGGTAAGTTTTTTGATGTGCTGTTGAATTCGGTTTGCCAGTATTTTACTGAGGATTTTCAGGTCAATGTTCATCATCAATATATGCCTGAAATTTTCTTTTTTAGTTGTGTCTCTGCCAGGTTTTGGTAACAGAATGATGTTGGTCTCATAAAATGAGTTAGGGAGGATTCCCTCTTTTTGTATTGTTTGGAAGAGATTCAGAAGGAATGGTATCAGCTCCTCTTTGTACCTCTGGTAGAATTCGGCTGTGAACCCGTCTGGTTCTGGACTTTTTTTGGTTTGTAGGCTATTAATTGCTGCCTTAATTTCAGACCTTGTTATTGGTCGATTTAGGGATTCTACTTCTTCCTGATTTAGTCTTGGGCAGGTCATAGTGTCCAGGAATTATCCATTTCTTCTAGATTTACTGGTTTATTTGCATAGAGGTGTTCATAGTATTCTCTGATGGTAGTTGGTATTTCCATGGGATTGATGATGATATCCCCTTTATCATTTTTTATTGCATCCATTTGATTCTTCTCTCTTTTCTCTTTATTAGTCTGGTTAGCAGTCTGTCTATTTTGTTGATCTTTTCAAAAACCAGCTCCTGGGTTCATTGATTTTTTTGAAGGGTTTTTGGTGTCTCTAACTCCTTCAGTTCTGCTCTAATCTTAGTTATTTCTTGTCTTCTGCTAGCTTTTGAAATTGTTTGATCTTGCTCCTCTAGTTCTTTTAATTGTGACATTAGGGTGTTGATTTTGATCTTTCCTCATTTCTCTTTTGGCTATTTAATGCTATAAATTTCCCTCTACACACTGCTTTAAATGTTTCCGAGAGATTCTGGTAGATTGAGTCTTCATTCTCATCGATTTCAAAGAACATCTTTATTTCTGCCTTCCTTTCTTTTGTCCAGTAGTCATTCAGGAGCAGGTTATCAGTTTCCATGCAGTTGTGCAGTTTTGAGTGAGTTTCTCCACCAAACTGGTTTCACGTCAGCTGTTTCATTTAACATCCCACCAACAGTTCACAGTGTTTACGTTGTTCTACAACCTTGCCAAACATTTGTTATTTTTTTTCTTTTTTTAAAAATAGTACCTAGCCTAACGGTGTGAGGTGGTATCTCATTCTGGTTTTGCTTTGCATTTCCGTAATGACTAGTGGTGCTGAGTATCTTTTCATGTGCTTATTTACCATTTGTATGTCCTTTTTGGAAAAAATGTCTATTCAAGTCTTTTGTGCTTTTTTCAGTGTTTTTGTTGTTGAGTTTTAGGAGATTTCTGTATATTCTGGATAGAAACCCTTATTAAAGGTTCACAAATATTTTTTCCCTTTCTGTGAGGTGCTTGTTTTTCCATTGATATCGCATTTTGACCAACAAAAATTTAAAATTTTCATGACATCTAATTTTTCTATTTTTTGTTTCCTCTGCTGTTGGTGTCATATCCAAGATATCACTGCCAAATCCAACACCATATTTTCTCCTTGGAGTACTGTTATTCATTTAAAAATTACAGAAAAATTGTATATTTTGTACAATATCATTTTTGGAAGTATACACACATTGTGGAAAGACTAAATTGAGCTAATTAATTTATGCATTACCTCACATAGTTATTTTTGTGGTAAGAACACTTTACTATCCACTCTCACAGCATTTTTCAAAAATACAATACAGCTGACCCTTGAAAGACACAGGTTTGAACTGCCTGGGTCCACATATATGGATTTTCTTCCATCTTTGCTGTCCAAGCCACAACGAGACCAATTCCTCGTTTCTCCTCCTCCACAGCCTACTCCACATAAAGGTAATGAGGATGAAGACTTTCCTGGCAATCCACTTCCACTTAATGGATGGTAAATATATTTTATCTTCTTATAATCTTCTTAACAAAATTTTCTTTTCTCTAGCTTATTCTTAGCAATACAGTATATGTTAACATATAAAATATGTTAATTTACTTTATTTATCAATAAGACTTCGTGTCAATTAGAAGGCTATTAGTAGTTAAGTTTTGAGGAACCAAAAAGTTATATGGTATTGTCAACTGCACAAGTGGTCAGGACCTCAAACACTGAGTTGTGCATGGAATAACTGTATTGTTAACAACAGTCATCAAGTTGTACTATAGATTTCTTGAAATTATTCCTCTTATCTAATTGAAATTTTGTATCCATTGATCAGTACCTCCCCAACTCCCATAACCAACCACCCTAGGCACTGGTAACCAACATTCCACTTTCTATTCCTATGAGTTCAACTTTTTATATTCTACATATGAGTGAGATCATGGAATATTTGTCTTTCTCTGCCTGGCTTACTTCATTTAAAATAATGTCCCCCAGGTTCTTCTATGCTGTTGCAAAAGAAAGATTTCCTTCTTTATGGTTGAATGGTATTCCACTGTGTATATATCATATTTTCTTTATCCATTTACCTGTTGATGGACACTTAAACTGATTCCATATCTCAGCTATTGTGAACAACCCTGCAATAAACATGAGAGTGTAGATATCTCTTTGACATACTAATTCGATTTCCATTTTATATACAGTACATATATATATATATATATATATATATATATATATGTAGCAGTACAGTAGCAAAACTTCTAGATCATATGGTATTTCTGTTTTTAGGTTTTTGAAGAGCTTCCATTCTGTTTTCCACAATGGCTATCCTAATTCACATTCTCGCCAACAGTGAGCAAGGTGTCCCTTTTCTCCACAACCTCACCAACACTTATTATCTTTTATCTTTTTGATAATATTTATATTTAAAAACAAAGGTGATACCTTATTGTGGTTTTAATTTGCATTTCCCTGATTAGTGATTGAACCTTATTTTTTATATATCTCTTGGCCCTTGCATTTCTTCTTCTGAAAAATGTCTATTCAGTTCTCCTAACCAGTTTTTAATCAAGTTATTTGTTTTCTGGCTTAGTTAAATTCCTTATATTTTTTGGATATTAACCACTTGTTAGATGTATAGTTTGCAAATATTTTCTCATACTATGTAGATTACCTCTTCACTGTGGATTGTTTTATTTGCTGTGAAGAAGTTTTTTAGTTTGATGTAATCCCATTTGTCTGATTTTGCTTTTGTTGTGTTTCTAGAGTCACATCCAAAATTCCTTGCCTGGACAAATGCCATGGTTATTTCTCACTATGTTTTTCTCTAGTAGTTTCATAGTTTCAGGTCTTACATTTAAGTTTTTAATCCATTTGCAGTTCATTTTTGTGTGTGAGGTAAAATGAGGGTCTCATTTTATTTTCTAAATACGGATACACAATTTTCCCAACACTATTTATTGAATAGTCTGTCCTACTTCCACCGTGTTTTTAGACACCTTTGTTAAAGGTAAGTTGGTTGTAAATGTATGAACTTATTTCTGGGCTATCTTTCTATCCCACTTGTATGCATGCCTATTTTTATGTCAGCATGCTGTTTGTGTTACTACAGCTTTGCAGTATATTTTGAAGTCAGCTAGCGTGATGCCTCAATCGCTGTTCTTTCTACTTAAGATTACTTTGGCTATCTATCTGGGGTCTTCTGTGGTTCCATACATATTCTAGAATTGTTTTCTCTACTTCTATGAAGAATATCATTTGTATTTTGATATGGATTGCATTGAATTTGTATATCATTTAGGGAAGTTTGAATACTATTAATCTTTCAACCATTAATCACATGAGTTGATCATTATTTGTGTCTTCTGCAATTTCTTTCATCTATGCTTTATAATTTCAGTGTAGAGAGCTTCCTTGTTTAAATGCATTCCTAAGCATTTTAGTTTTATAGCAATTGTAAATGCTATTGATTTCTTGATTTCTTTCTCAAATAATTTGCTGTTAATGTCTAGAAATACTATTTTTTGTATATTTTTCTTTTCAACAAACCAACTCTTAGTTTTGCCAATCTTTCCTATTGTTGGTTTAGTCTCTACTTCATTTATTTCTGCTCTAATCTTTATTATTTCCTTCCTTCTACTAACTTTGAGCTTAGTTTGTTCTTGTTTTTCTAATTCTTTGAGGTGCAATGTTAGGTTGTGTGAGATCTTTCTTCTTTCTTGATGTAGCAATTTTTACTATAAAATTCCCTCTGTGATCTGTTTTTGCCGTATCACATAGATTTTGGTATGTTGTTTCAAATTTTTTTTTTTCTATCAGGGATACTGACCCATTGGTTGTTTAGAACCATGCTGTTTAATAGCTTCATTGAATAATTGGTTGTTTAGAAGCATGCTGTTTAATTTCCATGTATATGTGATTTTTCTGAAGTTGGTCCTCCTGTTTTAAATTTCTACTTTTATACCTTTGTGGTAAGAAAATATACTTGGCACAATTTCAGTCTTCCTAAATTTGTTAAGACTTGTTTTGTGATACAAGATCTATTCTGGAGAATGTTCCTTGTAAATTGAAGAAGAATGTGTATCCTGTAGCTACTGGATAGAATGTAGGTATATGTTGGTTAGGTCCTTTTGGCCTAGAGTATAGTTTAAGTCCAATGATTCCTTATTTATTTTCTGTCTGGATGATCTGTCCTTTGCTAAAAGTCACCTGATAAAGCCTGTTACTATTATTGGATTGCACTCTATATTTTCTGTCTATGTTGTTAGTGAAGGGTCTAACTACATTCTTTTACATATGGATATCCGCTTTTCTCATTTATTGAAAAGATTGCCTTTTTCCTAGGGAATGATCACAGCACTCTCGTCAAAAATAATTTGACTCTATATAGGAGAATTTATTTCTGGGCTAAAGATTCTATTCCATTGGGTTATTGTCTGTTTCATTCCAGTACCACACTGTTTTGATTACTGTAGCTTTGTTGCAAGTTTTGAAATTAGTACATGAGCCCTCCAGCTTTGCTCTTCTTTTTCAAGATTGATTTGGTTATTCAGAGTCCCTTAAGTTTTCAAACAAATTTTATTATTGAGTTTTCTATTTCTGCAGAACACTGTATTGGAACATTTATAGGAATCGCAATTATAAACTGCTTTGGGTAGCACTGCTATAAACTCTTTGAACCCATGAACATGGAATAGCTTTCTAATTATTTCTGTCTTTCATGTCTTTCAGCAATGGTTTGTAGTTTTCATTCCACAAGTCTTTTTTCAGTATTTGTGTAAATTTTTACTACACTTGATCTTAGCCAAAAGGCCAAGAAGCAATTGTGTAAATTTGTATGAGTGTTGTCACATGCATTGATTCACGAATTGCCACCGCAATCAACATGCAATAGCTTCACTTCCTGAAGAAATTATTTGAGGTCTTACCTCAACCATAACTCCTGGCCACCACTAATCCATTTTTATCAGTATAATTTTTTGTTTTGAGAATTTCCTCCCAAAAGGAAATACAAAATAGACAGCTTTTTGAGATGAGTTTTCTTATTCCCAAGAAAACTATTGTAATAATGTCTCTGAATTCATCTACATAGTCAGGTTTGTAAGTTCGGTCCTTTGTTTCTTCTCAGTAGCATTCCTGTGTTTAAATCATGGTTTGTTTATTCATGAAGGACCTTTGTGTTTTTCCATGTCTTGACTATCATCACCACTGTAACTGCTATGAACATTGATTTACAGGTTTTTACGTGAACATAAGTTTTCATTTCTTCAGGTAAAACACCCAGAAATGGGATTCCTGTGTCATATGATTAAGAGTTTGTTTAACTAAATAAAAAATTTCCAAACTATTTTCCTTGATGGCTACTATTTTGCATTCTCAAAGCCATGGATGACAACCAAGGATAAGTTGCTGCATATTCTTGGCAGCATTTTATATTGTCAGTAATTTTTATTTTGGCAATTCTCATATATTTGTAGAGGTATGTAATTGTGGTTTTAATTTTCATTCACCTAATGGCTAATGATGTTGGCCATCTTTCTATGTGCTCATTTGGCATCTAATATAATCGTTGATGAAGTCTCTTTTCAAATCACTTTTAAACGAATTAGCTACTTGCTTCCTGTAAGAGCTTTTTGAAACTTTTCTGTTTAACACTGGTTTAAACAGCTTACTTTTGTTCCATGGTAATTTTTGTTTGTGTTAACCTTGCTTGTGGTTGGCTGGATTTCTTGGATATTAGGATTTATAGTTTTCAAAATATTTGGCTATTATTTTCCATTCTCAACTCCTTTTTCTTTAACTCCAAGTCCATGTATGTCAGACTGCTTGATTTATCTAATATGTTCCTATGACTCTGGTCTCCATTTATTTTTTAGTCTTTTCCTGCTTCAGTTTGGAAACATACTATTCTACATCTTCACATTCACTGTTAATCAGTATAAAATATTCTGCTCAAGTCATCAAATGAATTTTCATTTTAAACCTTTATTTTTTATTTTCCAGAGATCCATTTCTTTCTTTTTTACATTATCCAATTTGCCTCACATTCATATTTTACTTTATTATTATTATTATTTTGAGATGGAGTTGCCTAGGCTGGAGTGCAGTGGCACAATCTCGGCTCACTGCAGCCTCCACCTCCAGGGTCCAAGGGATTCTCCTGGCTTAGGCCCCCAAGTAGCTGGGACTACAGGTATGCTCCACCATGCCCAGCTAATTTTTGTATTTTTGGTAGAGACGGATTTCACCATTTTGGCCAGGCTGTTTTCAAACTGTGACCTCAGGTGATCCACCTGCCTTGGCCTCCCAAGATGCTGAAATTATAGGCATGACCCACTGCACTTGGCCAATATTTTACTTTAAATACTTAAACGTCTTCATAGTAGCTGGCAATCCTTGTCTTCTAAACCCCTTATTCCTGTCATTTCTAAGAAAGTTTTACAACTGATTTTCCTTTCAGTAATGTGCTTCATTTTACTGCTTTATCTCATATTAAGAATTCTGTTTGGATGCTGGGTATTATGAGTATTACATTCATAAGTGTTTGCATTTTGCTGTATTCCTTTAAAATGTGTGGGGCTCTGTTCTCATAATTGAGTTATTGATGAAACAATTTGATCATTCAAGGCAGAATTTGAAGATATTTTAGATTAGATATAGACTTGAATGGTTCCAGAGCATCCTTTACTCTAGAAATAATTTAACTCTACTACTAATGTGCCACTCATCTGGACTCTCTACTCTCCATCCCAGGAAATCAATTTAGGATTAGTCACTCTGGCTGGGTAGAGACAGAACAACACTTTCCCCTCTGTGAGCTCTAGAAACTATTTGTTCTAAAGGTCCAAGGTCATATTTTACCCAGTCTTGTGGAATTTTGCCCTTTATATGTGCAGCTTCAAAAATTCAAAATTCAAGGGGCCTACAGGCAGATTCTTCAGGCTATTTTACTGTGATGCTTCATCTTCTATAAAACTCTGCTCCATAACTTCCTAAGCCCTGATCACTGTCTCCTCAACTCAGCAAGAGTGCTGTGATTTACTGGAAATTCCCTTTCTTGAATTACAATCCAGAAAGTGCATCAAGGCAAAATGTCAGAGTAATTAAAGAGCCCAACTTAATTATTTCCGTTCTCTTAAGCATCACAGTTATCTGAGGCCTATTGTTCAATGTATAAAAACTGCTTATTCATATTTTGTTCAATTTTCTAGTGATTATAATTGGAAAATATTAATAATTCTATGTCCTGTTATGCCATGATGAGGAAAAGAGGAAATCAAAATAAGTGTTTCAGAATTTTCTTTCAAAACACTATGCCACTGTCTTTCTCCCTGTTTGTCAATATTCTATGCAGGGCCTTATATTCAATCCAGGCTACTAAAGAAGCTTTAACATTGGCTAAAGACTGATTTTGCTATTTCATGGGTTTTAGTTTGATTTCCGCATCCCTGAAACCATCAAGAAGAGAGGACAGAATCTTATATGTTTAAAATAAAATCCTTCATGGTATACAACATACTATGTAACAGATATTCAAAGATATCCAGATCTTCATATTGGATTATAATTTCTATATGAAGGCAATCTAGCTATCAATTGTTAAGGCACTGATTGTCGATCTTGAGTAGGCTGATACAGCTAATCAACTGGCCAACTTTTCCATCTTACTGGTGACTATCCAAATATTCTGTATTTTAAGTATCATTCCTGAAACAGTGTTTCTTCAATTGAAGTTATGTTGTAATACAAAATCTTCACATTTTGACAACCCAAATAACTTACATATCTAAAAAATTTCAGTAGCTTTTTGAAAATTATGAGATCTTTTGATAAAATATAATTTAATTATATTTGTTAAAATTCAAATGATTATCTGTTCATATGCCAATGTTTTTCTAATGAATAATTATAATACATTTTTAAAAATTGCTTATAAAGCATTTTATTATTAGGGTAAGAATGACTGATTTTAGATTGCTTTTTTTGAGATTTAGCAAAATAGGTAAATTATTTTTCCCCTAATGTGAAAACAGAATCTATCATTTACAAAAACTTGAAATGTTACACAAAACATCACCAGTGTATGTCTGTAAAAAAATTTTTTAAGTGTTAGTGACGATTTTCTTTAAACAAGATAACTAATAACAACTCTAGGAACTACAGCTGCACATGCTACCTATGCAGAAATTATTAAAACAATTGAAAATGATTCCTGTCAGTTAAGAAAACTGATAAAAACTAGTTATTAAAAATAGGAAGATAAATGCTCTCTGTAGTCAATGTAGTTCAGTATTAACATAGTAATAAAGTTTAGCTGGCCAGGAAATTATACCAGTTGAGTCTGGTGCTAAGCTAAAAATAAAATGAAATTTATTTCAAAACAAAGGGTTCAAGGATAACAGGTATTCAGGACACCAGATGATAAATAAAATGGAGAAAAATAACTTCCTATAACCATTTATTAAGGAAAAGCTTATAAATGCTTAGTATGGAAAGGAGCTACAGATGCTGCTTGACTTATAATGGGGTTATGTACTGATAAGCCCACTCTAAGTTGAACACATCTTAAGTCAAAAATGTGTTTAATATTGCTAACCTACTAAACAGCATAGCTTAGCCTACCTCAAACATGCTCAGAACACTTATATTAACCTATTTTGGGGCAAAATAATCTAACACAAAGCCTATTTTATAGTAACATGTTTAATTTCTCATGTAATTTATTGAATGCTGTACTGAAGTACAGTTTCCACTGAATAGATATCACTTTTGCACCATCATAAAAATGAAACAAAAAAACTATCAAATCATAAGTCAAAGGCTGCCTATACATATATCATATGAGATTTACAAGTTACATCATCATATAGTATGGCCATCACAGCCAATTAAATGAAAAATAAACACCAACATTATCAACGGTATGTAAATTTAATTTTTCTGTTGATGATGTTGTTATTTCTTATACCAGGAATGGAGTTGACAAACCGTGTTCTATGGGCTAAACCCATCCTGCCACTGTTTTTTCATATGACTGGTAAATTAAGAACAGAGTCTACAGTTTTTAAGGATCATAAAAATAAAACAACACAAAGAACAAAAAATATGACAAAGACTGTGAGGCTAACAATCTCAAACCTTCAACAAAAAAGTCTCCAACACTTATTTTAGAGTACTTCTAATTCATGAAACATTAGGAAAACAAAGTAAAATGTAAAATACTATAAAGTGAAAATTTGTATTATATGCAAAGTTCATTACAAATAAAAATACTAATATTAAAATCTTTTGTAAAAGGGAGTCATAATTCCATTTTGTGGAGACATAAAACATATGAATGCACAGTCTTTCAAACTTCCTGTATGAGTTAACTCATGTTAGACTGTGAAAAAGCTATTCCTTCAAGTAAGAAAACAATTGGAGTATTTTCCTTTTACATGGTCAGACTTCATTCAATTTATTTTTAATAATCAGATCTGTATCGAAATTAGCAATCTTTGTTTTTACAAGGACAAATGGCCCAACAAACTCCAAGAGGAAAGTTGGAGTCTGTCATATTTTAAAAAGCAGGAAATACATTTTCTTTGTTTTTAAGAATGATTTTCAAATACTTTACCACTTATATACAACTTTTTCCAAAGTATGTTTTCCATTGGATTACTGAACATAGAAGTTTCCTTTCTATTTTCTTCAGCCATCATGCTGTAAGTTATAAACTCAACTTTGTGTAAAAACGGGAACCGTAACTACATGAAGTATTTTTTAAATATTTCAAATAGTCAGTAAACATAACCATAATAGTCATTTATATTACTGCTCTTAACTAATGTAAATTTTATTAAATTTTGTGATCAAAGTTAGGTGACTATTTTATCTTTTATCTCCCAGAAGTGGTGCAGAAATTCATCATACATAAAATATTTTAAACAGATTTCAAAATACCAATAGAGTTAGCAAAACTAAAAGGGAAAAATCAGAACAATTAGCAACTAAAAACATATTTTTCCACAAACAATATTTAATGACAATTTGACTGGCAGGTACATGCTTCATATAAAAATGCTATCAACTGAAACTTACCTATTTCACTACTATAATTCTATCAAACTGCTATTCTCTTTAACAGATTTTGCCCATCTATCATTTTTCTCTGTAACACTCTATCCACTTCCTTTCTCTCATACATTTTTTAAAAGTGACATTGATGGCAGCAGTGGCCCATCTGGAGTGGCCACGACAAAGACACCTGCTGCAGTCGGGGTGGCATGGCCAGGGGTGTGGGCTGCATGGACCACATAGGGGTGGGAACAGGTGAGAGCTCCACCCTCTATTGAGTTGGCAGGGCAAGGGCCCCAGGCTCCTAGGTACAACTGCAGTTGCTCAGCCATGGCTTGACACTGGAAGCCTTGCACTCTTGGGGGTGCAGGAAGCCCTTGCCCCCATAGGCTTGAAAGTGTTTGCTCCCACTGCCTGGCCTTTCCCCACTCCTGGTGCCCACTTCAGGGCAGAGCAAATTTGTGGCCACATCCTGGCATTGTCACGACCTAGCAGGGCATGCACATGCTTGGGTGGTTCTGACATGCCAGCCTCATCACCTTGGCTCCCTCTAGACATTGGGTGCCAAACAGCACAGGAGGGAGGCTGAGAGGGTACTGAGGGTGGCTCAGCATGAGCCTGGAGGCAACCCTTGGCATGAACATCCTGGGCACCATGGATATCATGTTGATGGCAGTAGGAGGAAGAAAGGCTCCTGGGCAAAAAGGGGTGGGTCCCCAGTGAAGCTCCACCTTCAAGCCTGGGATGGCCTAAAGCCTGGGAACAGGCTCTCAGTTCTGGGTATAGTCTGCAGCCCAGAGTGAAAACCTATGGTGATTTTTCCAGGCCTGTCCATGGCCTCCCAAAGACCAGTCAGCATGCACCTCCTCCTTTCTGAGCCCATAAAGACCTCAGACCTGGCAAGATTCAAATAGATGTTGGGACTATCAGCTACAGAAAGGAACATACCCACTTTGGGTCTCCTTGACTTGTTGGGATGGGGATGACCTGCCTGCAGTAGGGAGCTTTCTACTCTGGGTCTCCTCTCCACTGAGAGCTGGATGTTCATCAGGATAACCTGCCTGTGGATAGGAGCTACCCATTGCAAGTCTCCTCTCTGCTGAGAGCTGGACACTTATCAGGACAACTTGCCTGCAGATAGGAGCTACCCACTCTGAATCACCTCTTTGCTGAGGGCTGCATTTGTCAGGACTACTCTTGTGGAAAGGAGCTACTTACTCCAGGTATCCTCTTGGCTAAGAGATGGACATTCACTGGGATGACCTGCCTGTGGAAAGGAGCTACCCACTCTGGGTCTCCCAAGAGTTGTTCTGTTGCTCAGTAAAGCTCTTCTCCACCTTGCACATGCTTCAGTTGTCTGCATACCTCATTCTTCCTGAACATGGGACAAGAACTTGGGACTCACCAAATGGTGAGACTGAGAGAACTGTAACACAAACAGGGCTGAAACAACCCCATCCCTGACCCTGCTCAGCACACTGTGGGTGATGAGAGGGAGAGAACAGCTGCAAAACTCAGGGAACCCAGACCTAGGGACTCCCTGAGCCAGGGATGTGACACCCTCTTTGAGGCTCTGCAGTTTCTGCTGTCTCCAAGCTTCCAGGTGCCACCATCTTGCCCTAATCCAGACATGGGTCCCACAGTGGAAAATGCTTATGATGCATCTGATCTAGCTGCAGGCTTGCATGAAGCCAGTGCCCATGCCATTGCCTCAAGCTGCTCACCACACCACAGCAGTCAGTGTACTTCGCTGCACACAGTGGTCAGACCCTGCGCTTGCTTGCTCATGCACCCCTCACTGCTTTGTGCCTGGCTCACGTGGGATCCAGGCCAGCAGCATGAGCCGAGTGCAGCATGTTAGGCTGAGTGGGCAGAATGAGCCTAGCAGGCCTGAGTAAAACTTGGGCAAAGATGTCACTGGCCACAGAGGTTTCTGGCTGGCAATGTGACACCCCAAGGATGCCATGAAAACTGTAATTCAGTACAGAAAGAATGAAAGTGATGCTTCACAACAGTCCATATTTATTCCAAAATTAGTGATTAAGTATAACCATTCAGTGGGGAAAAAATTAAAATCATATTTTAGAGTTTGGTAATGGTATCCTATACTTTTTATCTCTGACAGTCAAGCAAGATGAAGTCGATTCATTAAATAATAAATTTGATAACCTACTATCACTATTAAAGAAAATCACATTTTATTTTTAATTCTAAATTTAATTTTCACAAGCAACAGGTAAAACTTTAGTAACAGAAACTAATCTTATTGTATTATTCCCATTAAATTGTTATTTATGTAATACTTCCCTGTGGAGAAATAATCTTGCAACTAATTTTATATTTTAAAGATATTAAATATTTTAATATAACTAACAATAAAAAGGAGAATATTTCTAAGAATCCAGTTCATAGATTATTACCAATTTGAAATTTTGAATATAAAAATAAGATATATTTTCTGTATCAACTTTAAGTGCTTTTAAATGTAGATAATAGAATTTGAAAAAAAAATAGTATTGAAAAAGAGTTATTACAAGGATAGTTAAGTGTCTTTACCTTGAAAAAATTCTTTTAAAAATAGAACAAAATTAAAATATTATATATACTAATACTGCTATCAAAAGTAAGAAGTAGGCCTGGCACAGTGGCTCATGCTTGTAATTTCAGCAGTTTGGGAGGCCAAGGTGGAAGGATTACTTGAGCCCAGGAATTCAGGACCAGGTATGGCAACATAGGGAGACTCCATCTCCACACAAAATTAAAAAAAAAAATTAGTTGAGTGTGGTGGCACACACCAATTGTCCCAACCTGGGCTGAGGCTGGAGGATCAATTTAGCTCAGAAGTTCAGGGCTGCAGTGATCTGTGATAATAACACTGCACACCAGTCTGGTGATACAGTGAGACCCTGCCTTAAAAAAAAAAAAAAATTAAAAAGGAAGGAATAAAAATGTTAGAAACTTAAATAGTTAAAAATTTTTGAATATTTTATAATATAATTTTAATTGTTTAAAAATTTTATAAGAATATTACCCCTGAAGATTCTGAGTAAAATTGAACCAAAGATTAATCAAATGCTTTCATCAAGGGGGAATGTTCTTATATAGACTATGTAATCATTTTCTCAAAAATGTGGGAGAAATAAGATGTTAGGTTTTTTTTTAGCTGAAAATTAGAGAAGGATGTAGCTACAGAAAATGTTATAAAACATATGAAGTAAATGATAATACTATAGTTTGCAGGAGAAAACAAAAAGGGTATTTGGCTAATTACCAACACAATGTCCCTGACTGACCAGGAATCATCAACTTTATTCAACTTGAACCACAAACGGACTTCATAACTTCATCAAAAGTGTAGGATATCAGATGACAATCTTAATATACCATTCTTTTGTTCTTTTGTTCTTTTTACTTACTTTCAGAAATATATAGAAGTATAGATCAAGGGTAAGCAATTTTTTAAAGGATCAGATAGTAAATATTTCAGGCTTTGTGAACTACATGGTCTCTGCTGAAATCAATCACCACCGCCACTGTAGTACAAAGGCAATCTAGATAATACATAAATAATTGCCTACTTGTATTTCAATAAAACTTCATTTACAAAAGGAGATTTGATTGCTAGATCATAGTTAGCTGAGACCTGGTATAGATCATAATATAATGATGATCAATACACAGTTTAAAATACAGGCATCCTCAGAGATACTGAAGGTCTAGTTCAGGACCATTGTAGTGAAGTAAGTATCATGATAGAATAAGTCACACAGTTCTGGTTTCCCAGTGTATATAAAAATTATGCTATACTATGCTGTAATCGACAAGTGTATGATATCATTATGGCTAACAATCACAAAGTACATACCTTAATTTAAAATGTACCATTGCTAAAAAATGTCAACAAGGAGACACAAATTGAGCATGTTTTCGGAAAAGTAGTGCTAACAGACTTGCTCCATGCAAGGTTGCCACAAACCACAAATTTATTAACGTAGTATCTGCAAAGCATAATAAGTGAAACACAATAAAAGGAAGTATTCCTGGGTATATATTTTATTTCCAATATTTAGTATTTTTTGAAGGTCTGGGTGTCATTTATTGACAGTAGTTTATACATATTTGTTTTCTGCCCATGGTTGTTTCCTTGAAAGCACAGGCACAGAGCCTTTGAGAAGGGCAGTCTCCAAATGAGTGAGCCAGGAACATAGGATGCACACTTCCTTGGCAGGCACATTCAGCCTTGTCAGAATGCAACCCTTCAAGTTGGAATTCTGTTGGGCATTTGAGAGAGACCAAGATGGGGAGTAGACAGGAAGTCTTCAATGGGACTCAATCTTGGTCCAGGCTTCCTTCACCATCCAAGTCCTTCCAAGTTTTGGTGTCCTGGCAGGCAACAATCAGGCCCATCCAGCTCAACAGGAACAGATTCTTCAATCCATACCCCGTTTACACACACCTGCTTCGGCTGCTCACACTGTTAGAGAGAATCAACCTTAGGGTAAGAGACAGACCACTTCCTCTCTGACCTTCGTTAGCACCTCTCTTCAGCTGCATCTGCACAGGGACAGCTAGAAAAACTGAGGCCTGCCTTGTTGGTTCAGCTACATATCCATCATTCTCAAATCTTCAATCAACCATCAAGGACAGGATAGAGGCTACACATTACTCAGGCTGACAACGGTGCTCCCTAGTCCATCACACACTGCCCTACCTTTGTTATGACAATGGCCAGTGCCTAGGCCAGAACTCCAGCAGGCCCCTAATTGGGATTTAAAGCCAGTCTGCATACATACTTGGCAGTATTTGGTATGGGAGTTGATAGGGTTAGGCTTTGTGTTCCCACCCAAATCTTAGTTTGAATTGTAATCCTTATAATCCCCAAGTGTCAAGAGAGAGACCTGGCAGAGGTAACTGAATCATAGCGGGGATTTCTCCCATGCTGTTCTTGAGATAGTGAGTTCTCATGAGATCTGATGGTTTTATGAGGGGATCTTCCCCCTTTGCTTGGCACTTCTCCTTCCTGCAGCCTTGTGAAGCAGGTACCTTGTTTTCCCTTCTGCCATGACTGTAAGTTTCCTGAGGCATTCCCAGACATTTGGAACTGTGAATCAATTAAATCTCTTTCCTTTATAAATTACCCAGTCTTGGCCAGTTCTTTATAGAGTATGAAAATGGACTAATACAGCAGTGGATAAAAAAGTAGACAGATGTGAGAAAAATAAAAGGGCTTCATTTGATAGAGTATTTAGACATCTGGAGTGATTTTACTTTTATTTCCTTCACTTGAAGCCAATCACAAAATTTCACAGTGATTTCTGGGGTAGGGGAAGAAGGAAGGCGGTGTTAAGAATCATCAAGGCTCTGGCCCAGTTGGCCCACAGAGGTGCAGGCAGCATTGCAGCAGCTGGAGGAGCATGAACTGGCCTGCAGACAGGTGGGTAATGTTCCAAGAGCATGAGAGCTGGTAAGCAATGCTGTCAATGGCTTTCAGCATGAGCAGTTCCATCGGATAGTCACCCCCAGTAGCCAGTGAGTTCTTGGAGTTGTATCATCTAGGCTGAGATGATGGCCGCCTCTTTCTGCTGCTCAGCCTTTTCCACCTCAAATCTGGCTATCTCTGCTTCCTGCTGAGCTACCTGTTTGGCTTCCACTGCTTCTGTGAACTCCTTCCCGAAGGTCACATGCATCAAGGACATGACATCCAGGGTAAGCCCAGAGGTGGCGGCTGCTCAATCTGCAAAGTTGTCATTCACCTGCTTGGGGAACAGCTCTCTCTGGGTGATACGTTCTCCAGTATCAAAGCGAGCCACCACTGAGGAGGATCTCTGTAGTGACAGATGGTGGAACACCAGCACATACTTATTGGAGTCCTCTCCCAGGCTGGTGAGGATGTAAGGAAGCTGGCAGCAACAGGCCAGAAGGGGATGCACAGGGATGCTGGAATACAATGAATGTGCTACCAGTGACAACTGGCCCATTGTGTGGTTGATAGCAGCAGTGGAACATCATTGGTTTCTGTACCCATGGGATGAAAAAGTGATTCCCCTGCCCTATCACAATGTCCTGTACCCACAGAATCAAAGAAAATAGCTCTGTGCCCAGCATCCACATTATATAAGGCAGAGTTCACCATACCTCCTGCAATGGCTAAGTCCAGGCCCAACTTTAGCAGCCATGTTTCCTTCCCTTATACCTGCATCCACTCTGATGTCCACACGATACCCCCTATGAACGTTAGAGCTACAGGACTAATACCATTCTCTTAGATGTAGTAACTACTGTACATTTATCATCTCAATTCGCTTTTATACATTTGCCACTTATGAATGTGTTCCTAAAGAATCCTTATTCAGGTATTAAGCTTTTTTGGTAAATATTTTTGTGAAATCCCATTTCACTACTGCATAGTATACCATTTAATTATCCAATCTTCTTTTAATATACATTTACGTTGTTTCCAGTATGTCCTGGGTGAAATCACTGTTGACCTCATGATCTACCTACCTCGGGCCTCCCAAGTGCTGAGATCACAGGCATGAGCCACCGTGCCTGGCCAGAATTGTGTCTTTCTTATTCATTGGTAGGAGTTTCTTTGTGTAACACAGATATAAGCATTTGTTGATTATCATTGTTAGACATATACCTTTCCAGTCTATGGGTGAACTTTTAATTAAAATTGTAGCAAAATACACATAACATAAAAATTACGATTTTAACCATTATAAAGCATACAGTTCAGTACTGTTAAATATATTCACATCTCCAGAGGATTTTCGTCTTGGAAAGCTGAAATTCTATACCCCATTAAACAACTCCTTATTTCCCAGCAACCCTAGTCACTGGCAAATAACATTCTACTTTCTATTTCTATGAATATGAATAATCTAGATAACTCATGTAAGTGGAATCATACATTACTGTGTGTTTGTGGCTTGCTTATTTTACTTAGTATAATTTCCTCAAGGGTAAGTTAATCTACTTCCTTTTTTTAAGACTGAATAACATTCCATTGTATGTATATACAACATTTTTTGAAATGCATCTATATGTTGATAGAAACTTGGGTTGCTTCCACCACTTGACCATTTGTTAATACTGCTACTATAAATATAGGTCACAAATAATATTTCCTTGAAAACTTGCTTTAAATTATTTTGGATATAAACTTAGAACTGGAATTTCTAGATCATACGTAAATTGTTTGTTATTTTTTGACAAAATGCCATATTGTTTTCCATACTGGCTGCACCATTTTACATTCCCACAAAGAAAGTACACAGTTTTCTATTTCTCCATATCTTTGCCAACATTTGTTATTTACTGTTTTTTTTTTTTTTAATAGTAGCTATCCTACTGGGTGTAAGGTGGCTTCTTGTGCTTTTGACTACATCATTTCTAAACTGGGTTATTAGTAGTTTTGTTGCTCAACTCTAAGAGTTTTTATGTATTCTGGATAATAAGGTCTCAATAGATGTATGATGTGCAATATTTTCTCCCTTTCCATAGGTTACCTTTCACTCTGTTGATAATGTCCTTTGATGCACAGAAATTTAAAATTTTGATATAGACCAATACACTTATTTTTACTTGTTGCCTGTTTCTGATTTTAGAAAGAAATCATTGCCAAATCCAATGTCATAAAGCTTTTATCCTCTTTTCTTCCAAGAGTTTTAAAGTTTGGGTCTTAGATTTACGTCTTTGATGCACTTTGAGTTAATTTTTGTATATGGAGTAAGGTAAGGGTCCAACAACATTCTTTACATGAAGATACTAAGTTTTCTTAACACGATTTGTTAACAAGACTCTCCTTTCATTATTGAATGGTCTTGACAACCCTGCTGAAAATCATTTGACCATATAAGTAAGGTTTTTTTTATTTTCTCGGCTAGAAATTCTATTCCATTGGTCTATTATGTCTGTCTTTATGCCAGTCCCACACTGTTTGGATTCGTGTAGCTATGTAAATAGAAGTTTGAAAATCAGGCCCTGTGAGCCCTCCAGCTTTGTTCTTTCTTAATATTGTATTGATTATTCAGGGTCCTTTGAAATTCCATATGAATTTTAGGATGGCTTTTTTTTTAATTTTCATACAAAAAATCTAATGAAATAAGATTATCATGTAATTCTTTTCTTCACTCTGTAAGTGTGATGTATAACATGGATTAATTTTTATACGCCGAACCATCCTTGCATTTTAGTAATAAGTTTTACTTGGTTATGGTGTATAATCCTTTTAATATGCTGCCAAATTCAGTTTACAGTGTTTTGTTGAAGACTTTTCAATAATATTCAAAAGCGATATTAGTTTTATAGTTGTCTTTTAGTACTGCATCTGGTTTCAGTATCAGGATAATCCTGACTTAATATAATGAGTTTGCAAATATTCTATCCTCTTCAATTTTTTTGAATGAGTTTGAGGAGGGCTGGTGTTAATTATTCTTAAACATTTGGAAAAAAGCACCAGTGAAGTCATCTGACCCTAGATTTCCTTGTTGGGAGATTTTTGATTATTAATTAAATATCCTCATTTGTTGTAGGTCTGTTCATGGTTTGTTTCTTCATGATCAAGTCTAGGTAGGTTGTGTGGTTCTAGGAACTTATTCACTTCCCCTATGTTATCTAATTTGTTGGCATACAATTATTCATAGTATCCTCTTATCATCAATCCTTTTATATTTCTGTGGCATTGGTTGTAATGCCTACTCTTTCTCTTTTTATTTTATTTGAATCTTTTTTTTCCCAAAATCAAGCTAAAGGTTTGTCAATTTTGTTGATTTTTTTCAATAAAATCAACTACTAGGGGGAAGAGGAAAAAAATGACATATAAGAGGCAAGACTAAATTGCAGCTCCCACTTGGATGGACAGAGCAGAGCATGGAGACTCATATCATGAACTTTTGCTTCAAGAGGAATATGCCAAGAAAGCCAAGAAAATCCAGAGACCCTTTTAAGGAAGTGGTTTGCACCTGCAGGACCTGGGAGACAGCCCAAATACTGTAAGTGTCCAAACTGTGAAAGTGGGAAAGGGGGATCGTCTGTCCCCCAACACACACCCTCACTGGGGAACGTGAAGGTCTAGATCACTGGAAAAGATTCTGACCTCACCTGGAACTGAGGCAATTTAGAGAGCCAAGCAAAATACAGGGTAGAGGAGGCAGCAAGGAAAAGCCCTGTGGGTTCTCTGGGTCCCCAGGGAAGCCATTACTCACGTGTCTCACTAGGGTTTTTGGGGAAGGCTGCCAGAGGAACTGGAAAAAGACTACAGGGAGAAGGAAACCTCTCGCTGAATTTTGTAACAATTCCAAATGAACACTAATTTTCCCGGACAGACTTGGGGGAAGGCAAGAATTCAGTGTGCCGACCCAACAGGCAAGGAGGGGCAAAAGCCTTGCTTGCTTTCTCAGCCAGGAGGCTGGTAGCCTGGGTAAGTTCTTACCTCTGCTCACCTACTGCCTGGAAACAACTTGATGCTGTTGGGGGAGGCATGGTGGGAGTGAGACTGACCTTCTGTGTTGAGTGGGAACTGGGTAAGGCCTGTAACTGCCGGCTTTCCTGCACTTCCCTAACAACCTGCTTGACACAGGAAAGGCAGCCATAATCTTCCTGGAATATAACACCATTGAGCTGGGAACCACACACCCCCATAGCAGTCACAGCAAGCCCAGCCCAAGGAGAGTCTGAGCTCAGATATGCCTAACCCTGTCCCCACCTGATGGTCCTTCCTTACCTACTCTGGTAGCTGACAAAGATCATATTATTTTGGGAGATCTACAGCCCTGCCCTTCCTCCCTATACTACCACCTCATTCTCCCTATACTATCACAGCTGATGCGCTCTTGAAAGCACCATTTCCTGCCAGGAGGCCAGCCAGTACAAAACTAGTGCATTAGCAACTACAACTAAGGACCTACAGAGAGTTCATTTCACTCCCCTGCCACTTCCACTGGAGCAGGTGCTGGTATCCACGGCTGAGAGAACTGAAGATGGTTCAGATCACAGGACTCTGTGCAAACAAAACCCAGTACCATCCTGGAGCGTGGTAGCCCTGCTGGGTGGCTAGATCCAGAAGGGAAAAAACAATCACTACAGTTTGGCTGGCAGGGAGCCACATCCCTAGGAAAAGGAGGGGAGTACAACATCAAGGGAGTACCATGAAACAAAAGAATCTGAACAGCAGCCTTGAGCCCCAGACCTTCCCTCTGACAAAGCCTGCCCAAATGGGGGAAAAGACATAAAAATAATTTTCATAATATGATAAAACAAGGGTCTTTACCATCTCCACAAAAATCACATTAGCTTATCAGCAATAATCCCAATCAAGAATTGCCAGAAAAAGAATTCAAGTCAACTATTAAGCTAATCAAGGAGGCACTAGAGAAAGGCAAAGTCCACCTTAAGGAAATCAAAAAAATGATATAAGGTCTGATGAGATAAATCTTCAGTGAAATAGATAGCATAAATAAAAAACAATCACAAATTCAGAAAATAAAGGACACAGAGAAATGCAAAATGTACTGGAAATTCTTATTAATAGAATTGAAAAAACAGAAGAAACAAATTCAGAGCTCAAAGACAAGGTTTTTGAAATAGCCCAATCCAACAAAGACATAGAAAAAATAATTTAAAAATGAATAAAGCTTCCAAGGAATTTGGGATTATGTTAAACAACCAAATCTAAGAATGACTGGCATATATGATGAAGAAGAGAAATCTAAAAGTTTGCAAAACATATTTAGGGGAATAGTTGGGGAAAACTTTTCTAGCTTCGGTAGAGATCTAGACATCCAAAAACAAGAAACTAAAAGAACATCTGGCAAATTAATTGCAAAAATATTATCACCTAAGCACACAGTTGTCAGGCTACCTAAAGTCAAGGCAAACGAAGGAATCTTAAGAGCTGTGATGCAAAAGCACCAGGTAATCTATAAAGGAAAACCTATCAGATTAACAGAAGATTTCTCAGCAGAAACCACATAAGCTAGAAGGGACTGGATCCTATCTTCAGCCTCCTTAAATAAAAAAAATTATCAGCCAAGAATTTTGTAACCAGAGAAACTAAGCTTCATAAATGAAAGAAAGTCTTTTTCAAACAAACAAATGCTGAGAGAATTTGTCACTACCAAGCCAGCAAAACAAGTACTGCTAAAAGGAGCTCTAAATCTTGACAATTCCTGGAAACATATCAAAACAGAAACTCTTTAAAGCATGAATCTCACAGAAGCTATAAAACAAAAATAAAAATAAAAAAAAAGAATTCAGGCAGGCAACAAATAGCATGATGAATGGAATACTAACTCACATCTCAACACTAATATTGAATGTAAATGGCCTAAATGATCCACTTAAAAAATGAAGAATAGATAAGAATTTATGAAACAAATATCTGCTGCCTTCAAGAGATTCACATAAAATTAAGGTAAAATGGTGGAAAAAAGACATTCCATGTAAATGGACAGCAAAAGTGGGCAGGAGTAGATATTCTTATACCAGACAAAACAAACTTTAAAGCAACAACAGTTAAAAAAGACAAAGAGGGACATTATATAATGATAAAAGGCCTTGTCTAACAGGAATATATTACAATCCTAAATATATATTCACCTAATACTGGAGCTCCCAAATTTATAAACCAATTACTACGAGAACTAAGAAATGAGAAAGACAGCAACACAATAAAAGTGGGGGACTTCAATACTTCACCAATGGATTTAAATTATACCCTAGACCAAACAGACTTAACATCTTTACAGAACATTCTATCCAACAACTACAGAATATACATTCTACTCATCAGTGCATGGAACCTTCTCCAAGATCAACCATATGATAGGTCAGAAAACAAGTCTCAATAAATTTAAGAAAATTGAAATTATATCAAGTACTGTCTCAGACCACAATGGAATACAATTGGAAATCAACTTCAAAAGGAAGCTTTAAAGCCATGAAAATACATGGAAATTAAATAAGCTGGTCCTGAATGATTGTTGGGTCAACAATGAAATCAAGATGAAAATTTAAAAAAACATTTGAACTGAATGGCAACAGTGACACAACCTATCAAAACCTCTGAGATACAGTAAAGGCTGTGCTAAGAGGGAAGTTCATAGCCTTAAATGTCTATATCAAAAAGTCTGAAGAAGCACAAGTAGACAATCTAAGGTCACACTTCAAGGAACTAGAGAAATAAGAACAAACCAAACCCAAACCCAGCAAAATAAATAACCAATATTAGAGGAGAACTAAATGAAATTGAAACAACAACAACATAAATAAAAAATATAAGCAAAACAAAAAACTGGTTCTTTGAAAAGATAAAAATTGATAGACCATTAGCAAGAGTAACCAAGAAAAGAAGAGAGAAAATATCCAAATAAGTTCAATTAGAAATGAAACAGGAGATATTACAACCAACACCACAAAAATACAAAAGATCATTGAAGACTACCATGAACACCTTTACATACATAAACTAGAAAAACTAGAGGTGATGGATAAATTCCTAGAAATATACAACCCTCCTAGCTTAAATCAGGAAAAATTAGAAACCCTGAACAGACAAATAACAAGCAAGATCGAAATGGTAATAAAAAAGCTACAAACAAAAAAAATTCTGGGACCAGACAGATTCACAGCTGAATTCTATCAGATATTCAAAAAGAAAATTGGAACCAATTCTACTGACTTTATTTCATAAGTTAGAGAAAGAGGGAATGCTCCCTAAATCATTCTATGAAGCAAGCCAGTTATCACCCTAATACCAAAACCAGCAAAGTATGTAACAAAAAAATAAAACCACAGACCGATATCCCTAAAGAACATAGATGCAAAAATCCTTGACAAAAATACTAGCTAAGTGAATCCAACAGCATATCAAAAAGATAACATCACACACTGAGGTCCGTGGTAGGGGTGGGGGGGGAGGGGAGGGTGGAATTAGGGGAGGGACAGCGTGGGGTGGGGAGTTGGGAAGGGATAACATGGGGAGAAATGCCAGATATAGGTGATGGCAAGGAAGGCAGCAAACCACATTGCCGTGTATGTACCTATGCAATAATCCTGCATGTTCTTCACATGTACCCCCAAACCTAAAATGCAATTATATATATATAATATATATATACATAAAATATATATATATAATATATATGTATATTATAGAATATGTGTATATTAATCTACATATATATTATATAACATATATGTATATTAATATATATTATATATATATATATAATACATCATAATCAAGTGGGTCTCATATCAAGGATGCAGGGATGGTTTAACACACACAAGTCAATAAATATACCACATAAACAGAATTTAAAAGAAAAATCATATGATCATCTCAATAGATGCAGAAAAAGCATTTGACAAAATCCAGCAACGCTTTATGATTAAAACTTTCAGCAAAATCGACATATAAGAGCCATACCTCAATGTAATAAAAGCCATCTATGACAAACCCACAGCCAACATAATACTGAACAGGGAAAAAGTGAAAACATTCTCTCTGAGAACTGGAACAAGACAAGAATGCCCACTCTCAGCACTTCTATGGGAAGTCCTAGCCAGAGCAATCAGACAAGAGAAAGAAATAAACGGCATCAAAATTGGTAAAGTCAAACTGTCACTGTTTGCTGAAAACCCTAAAGACTTTTCCAATAAGCTTCTAGAACTGATAAACAAATTCAGCAAAGTTTCAGTATATAAAATTAATGTACACGAATCAGTAGCTCTGCTATACATCGACAGCAACCAAGCTGAGAAAAGAATGAAGAACTCGTCCCTTTTGTAATAGCTGCAAAAAATAAAATAAAATACTTAGGAATATACCTAACCAAAAAGGTGAAAGTCCTCTACAAGAAAAGAAAAACTACAAAATACTGCTGAAGGAAATCATAAACACAAACGAATTAAAACACATCCCATGCTCATGGATGGAGAGACTCAAGATTATAAAAATAACCATACCACCAAAAGGAATCTACAAATTCAACGCAATTCCCATCAAAATACAACATCATTCTCCATACAACTGGAAAAAAAATCCTAAAGTTCATATGGAACCATAAAAGAGCACACATAGCCAAAGCAAGACTAACCAAAAAGAACAAATCTGGAGGCATCACATTATCTGACTTCAAATGATACCATAAAGCCATAGTTACGAAAACACACACGCAGCATGGTACTGGTATAAAAATGGGCACACAGACCAATGGAACAGAATAGAGAACCCAGAAATAAAGCCAAATACTTACAGCCAACTGATCTTTGACAAAGCAAACCAAAACATAAAGTGGGGAAAGAATACCCTCTCAACAAATGGTGTTGGGAAAATTGGCAAGCCATATATAGGAGAATGAAACTTGATCCTCATCTCTCACCTTATCAAAAAATCAACTCAAGATGGATCAAGGACTTAAATCTAAGACCTGAAACTATAAAAATTCTAGAAGATAACATTGGAAAAAACCCTTCTAGACATTGGCTCAGGCAAAGAAAGACTTCATGACTAAGAACACAAAAGCAAATACAACAAAAACCAAGATAAATAAGAGGCACTTAATTAAATTAAAGAGCTTCTGTACAGCAAAAGGAACAGTCAGCAGAATAAACAGACAACCCACAGAGTAGAGAAAAATATTCACAATCTATACAGCTGACAAAGGACTAGTATCTACAGGGAACTACAAGGAACTCAAACAAATCAGCAAGAAACAAACAATCCCATCAACAAGTGGGCTAAGGACATAGACAATTCTCAAAAGAAGATACACAAATGGCCAATAAACAAATGAAAAAAAATGCTCAACATCACTAATTCTTAGGGAAATGCAAATCAAAACCACAATGCAATACCACCTTACTCCTGCACGAATGGCCATAATCAAAAAGTGATCGATGTTGGCATGGATGCAGTGAACATGGAACACTTGTACACTGCTGGTGGGAACATAAACTGGTACAACCACTATGGAAAAGTCTGGAAATTCCTTAAAGAACTAAAAGGAGAACTACCATTTGATCCAGTAATCCCACTACTGGGTCTCTACCCAAAGGAAAAGGAGTCATTATATGAAAAAGATACTTGCACACATGTTTACAGCAGCACAATTTGAAATTGCAAAAATACAAAACCAGCCCCAATGCCCATCAATAGAGTGGTTAAAGAAATTGTGGTATACATGTACAATGACATACTACTCAGCCAGAAAAAGGAATTAATTAATAGCATCACAGCAAACTGGAACTGGAGACTATTATTTCAAGTGAAGCAGCTCAGGAATAGCAAACCAAACACTGTATGTTCTCACTTCTAAGTGGGAACTAAGCTATGAAGATGCAAAGGCATAAGAATGATACAACGAACTTTGGTGACTTGGGGGAAAGGGTGGGAGAAAGTGGGTAATAAAAGACTACAAATTGGTACACTGCTCAGGTGATGGGCACGCCAACATCTCACCAATCAGCACTAAACAACTTACTCATGTAACCAAACACCACTTGTTTCCCAAAAAGCTATGGAAATAAAAAAAAAATTTTAATTCAAAAAATTAAAAAAAATCAACTGTTGGTTATGTTGATGTTTTCTATTGCTTTTCTATTCTCTATTTTGTTTAGCCCTGCTCTAATTTTTACTGTTTCCTTTCTTCTATTAGCTTTAGGTTTAGTTTATTCTTCCAGATTGTTGTTTTGAGATTTTTAAAAATGTAAATATATATAATAAACTTCCCTCCTAGCTTTACTTTCCCATCATCCCATAGTTTTGGTATGTTGTGTTTGTTTTCATTTGTTTTATTTTAAATTTCCATTGTGATTTCTCCCTGACCATTAGTTATTCAAAACACATTGTTTTATTTCTACATATTATGGAGTTTCTAAATTTCCTTTTACATTTCTAGTTTCATTTCACTGTGATTAGAAAAGATAGTCTGTAAGGTTTTAATCATTTTAAAGGTATTAAGACTTATTTAATGACCTAACATATGGTTTACCCTAGAGGATACTCCATATGCATTTTATAAAAATGTATATTCTGTTGTTTTTGGGTGAAGTGTTCTTTACAGGTCTGTCAAGTCCAATTGTTCTATAGTGTTGTTCAATTCACCTATTCCCTTATTCATCTTTTGCCTGGCTGTTTCATCCATTATTGAAATTGGGATATCAATGTCTCCCACTATTATTGTAGAACTTTTTTGCCCTTCAAGTCTGTCAACATTTGTTTCTTACATTTAGAAAGTCTCATATTTGGTATATATAAATTTATAATTGTTATATTTTCTTGGTGAATTAACCATCTTATCTTTATATATTGTTCTTTTTTGTCTCATATAACAGTTTCAAAAGTTTATTTTGTCTCATATTAGTATAACTATCCCTGTTCCATTTTGGTTACTATTTGGACAGAATTTTTTACTCTTTCACTTTAAACCTATGTGTGTCCTTAGATTTAAAGTGAGTCTCTTAAAGACAGCAGCACATAGTTGGTTCCTGACTTTTTATCCATTCAGCTAATCTATGTCTTTTGATTGGGGAATTTTTATCCATTTACATCCTGAATAACTACTGATAGGGAAGAACTATTTTAATTTTGCTGTTTTCTATATGTCATTGCATTTTTGTCCCTCATTTCTTCCCATACTATCCTACTTTGTGTGCAGTTGAATTTTGTTGTGATATACTTTGATTCCCTCTTGTTCTTTTGTGTAATTTCTATAGATATTTTCTTTGTGGCTATCATGTGTTTTACATAAAACATGGTAAAGTTATAACAATTTATTTTAAACTGAACAACTAAACTTCAATCGCATATAAAAACTTTATTTACAGCTCAGTCATCTGCACAAGTTACTGACATCACAAGTCGTATCTTCATACATTGTGTACCCATTAGCAAAGACTCACACTTTTTTTTTTTTTTTTTTTACATTTTTGTATTTTAATCTTGTAAAAGAATAGTGGAACCAAAATTATAATAATAAGGTTTTTATATTTGTAATATGTCTATTGCAGAACTCTTTATTTTCATATGGCTTTGAGTTACTGTCTAGAATTATTGCTTTCAACTTGAAGGACTCCCTTTGGCATTTCTCATAGGTTAGATCTAGTAGTAAAAAACACTCTCAGTTCTTATCTGAAAAATTCTTAATTTCCCCTCCATTTTTAAAGGACAATTTTGCTGGATGTAGTATTATTGGTTGATAGTTTCTTTTTGTTTTGTTTTGCTTTTTACTTCATGCCCTTTAAATATATTATCCCACTGCCTTCCAGCAAGCATGGATTCTACTGAGAAACCTGGTGATACCTTACAGAGGCTCATTGTACATGTAGAATTTTCTCTTGCTTCTTTCAAGACTATCTTTGATTTTCAATAATTGAATTAAAATGTGTCTCAGTGTGTGTCTGAATTTATCCCACGGAAGCTTGTTGAGCTTGAGTTCACATGTCTGATTCCTAAAATTTGGGAAGCTTTTTAGCCATTATTCCTTCAAATATGTTCTCTGCCCTTTTTACCTTCTTCTTATGCAACTACCATAATACCTATGTTAGTATGTCAGAGGATGTAATCCTTTAGGCTCTGTTCACTCTTCTTCATTCTGTTTGTTTTGGTCCTCTAGTTCAATAATTTCATATGACTTGTCTACAAGTTTGCTGATTCTTTCTTCTGTCTGATTCAGTCTACTCTTGAACCCTAATAGCTATTTTTTTAATTCCTTTGTGTTTTTCAGCTTCAGTTTTTGCTTTTCAATAATTTATTTAGGTTCATATTCTCCTTTTGTTTACAAAACATTTTCCTGATTTTGTTTAGTTGTCAGTCTCTGCTACCTTTAAGTGTATAAGCATATTAAAGACAGTTGTTTTACATTCTTTTTAAAAGAAGTCAAAGGCCTACATTTCTTTAAATGTGGTTTCTGGAAATTATTTTGTTCCTTTGAATGAGCTATGTTTCTCTCTTCCTTTGCATGCATTGTAATCTTTTATTAAAACTTGGGCATTTAAAAAATATAGTCACTTCTCAGTCTTTAGTGACAATGTTGTAAGCAAGTTCCACTCTTTCCCTTCCACCCTAAAGGAGTAATTGGGAACCAGGCAATTTCCTCCCCTTCATGTATGCTGCACTGTGTTGAGGAGGGTATAGGGTAAGGGCAAACAAAATACCAAAGAATTTCCTAAAGTTTCAAGTAGCTTTGTCTTAGCTAAGTGTTTACTTCATTGCTGCAATACTTTATCTGATCTAATAAATCTCAGAGGATTTATTAGCTTTCTAACAAAGCTAATTTGGTCCATATATTTTTATATATTCATTTTTATTTGAGAAAAAGGGGACTTCAAGGTTCATAGTCACTATATTGCTCATGTTACTTTCAATCTTTTCACTTTTTAATGGTGTCTTTTGATGAAACAAAGTAATTTTAATATGATTTTTTACCCCTCTATATTTTATGCTTTTGTATCTAGTTTATATGACACCTTTGGTATTACAGATATTTTCCTATGTTTTTTTCTCCTATTTTTGATATTTGATTTTCAACCACATTAGTAGTGTCTTTTGTTTGTTCAGGGAGGAAGAGCCACTGTTTTGTCTTTTTAATTAACAAAAGGGAATCCAATTGATCTAGATGCATTGTTCACCTATTTCTCACCAGTCTATAATGGCAGCTCTGTCTCACAATGTTACCATATGGATGTGGGATCTGTTTTTGGAGATTTATTTTGACACAGTCATCTATCTCTGGGCTACTGCTATGCTGTTTTAATTGTAATAGCTTGTTCATTTCCAAAATTACTTGATTATTTTCATCCTTTTATTCAGCTCAGAAATTTAAGAGAAAGCTTGTTAAATTCCATGAAAAAAATTTAAAAATTATTTTAAATCAAACTTTCATTAAAATTGATGTATTAATATGGACTAAAATAACATTTTTGTCACTAGTTTTCCTACCATGAATATGATATAGTTCACCATTAAGTCTTTAATGACATTCAAAAATTTTTATGTCTTCTCTATAGAGAATACTAAAATATTTTATTATAAAACACTAATAAGTAAACTGCAGAAAACATCACTTAATAAAATATTATGAAGTAAACACCCTTCCAACCACTAGATAGCCAAAGAAATAAATTATTGCCAAGTATCCCAGGAGTACTCCATGTTTCCCATTCTAACCCTCTCCCTACTTATAACAAACCATTATTCTGACTTTCATGATAATCACTTTGCTCTTAATTACAGATTTTAACATCTAAATCATATAGTTGTTTCTACAAACAACTTAGTTTTGGTGATTTTGAGATTAAAAAAAAAATCTCTTCTAAGCCACAGGTTCTTTCTATATGTCTTTTTCTCATGTAATTTATTTTGAAGAGACCAAGTCGATTTGTATTGCAGAATTTCCTCCAGTATGAATTTTGATTATTGAATTCCCGTGGTGTAGTTCAACACATTGAATATACAGGTTTAATCAGATTTGGTTTTATTTTATTCTTTCATTCATACAGTCTTGATTGGTGATGGTATTTTTCCCATCTAATTGTCTAGCTGTTTCTCTATTTGTGATTTTGGCAGCTATTGAAGCTTAGATCTATTATATCCTTAGAGGATGCTAAATGATAATCTAACTCACATATCCCACCATTATTTATCACATGATATACTTCTGTAAAAACAAAACATTTCCCCCTTACTAACTTCATAATACAATGATTAGTTCACAAAGAAAGGACATAAGAAATACTTTATTCTTTTAATTTTTCTTATCAGTTTTCAAAATAAGTTAGTTCTCTATCATTCTCTAAATTTGAGAAAATCATTTTGTAAATTATCATTATGAATACATAGATTTAAACATATCCAGGTGTTTTAATGCATCACACAAAGCTAATATATTTATGGATGCTCAAACTGCCCCATCTTTGGACAACTGGAATTTCTTTAAATTAGCTCTTGAGTTCTTCTGACAATCTTTGATACCTTCCTTGCTTTGTGTATCACAAAATGTTACAGATGAATGATTAACATTTCCTGCCCCAGGCTTGAAATCACTTATTTCTCTAAGAAGTCCCTGTTTCTTTCATTGGCAAATGATATTTTAATACTATAATATGGACTCTTAAGTGTGCTCACTGCTACTAACTTGGTTGTTGTGATCAGGCAAAACAACAGACTGTGCTACTAGTGTATAGTATACATATACCCATAGAATATGGGTAGGTGTGTATGTGTGCATGCATATACGTTATGTGTGTCTAAGTTCACAATGAAAATGTCCAATTCAAATTCCAAATTAAAAGCTTTTACATAAATGCTCCTATTTTATATCTGGATCTCCTTCAACCAAAATCCTGACTTTCAAGTACATAGGATAAAATAATTAGAATATTAATAATTACTAAGCAGCTTTATCCAACATTATATAACAGTATTATAATATCAATAATATCATTGCGAACATGATTAGTGCCCCATTTTTCGCAGTTTTCAGAATAAGCAGTCATTCATTATATCCTTTACTTTCCCCTATGTAATCCTCATTTAGTTAATTCTCCAAATAGATCTATATTTGATGGTCACCACGAGTCCTTGTCTTGACCTCTCTCCAATCAATTTGATTGCTGGATGCTCATTCTACAGTAGATTCTTCAAAAAGGGCTCATATGGGAATAATATTCCTTGAATTCTTGCATTTTAACAATTTGTCTGCAGTATCTATGCATTAAAGTCATTTTGACACATATTTTAATTTCCAGTGTATCTTAAATATCCTGCTGTATTTTCTTCTGGTAAAAATGTGGTATCAAAAAGTATGATGATAATCTCATTATCTTTCACTTATAAGTAGTTCTGTATTTTTACCCACATACCCAAAATATTTTTGTTTTCCTTAAAGTCCATTATGTTTCAATCTATAAAAAGAAAAAAAAAAAAAAAAAAGAACCAGGCAAGTTTCCTTGAATTATTGATCCTATAATTTTTCTGTTCTTTGTTTTAATTATCTTCTTTGGAAACTTTCTATTTCCATGTTAGATATTCTAAATGTATCCCTTTCACCTTCATCTTTTCTTGTCTGTCATTTTATTATCATTCCCCCCACTTTTTAAATCTTATAATCCTCTTATGACCTTATCTGTTGAGATAATTCACTTCTATATTTCCTCTTAGTCCTCATTTAAAAAATAATTTTCCTCTTTTTTTCTAATTATTAGATCTACGATTTCTCTTTGTTTTTCTTAGTTTTATTTGGCCTTTCTCTTTGTCTCATTTGCCCTTCTATTGCTCAATTTAGATTCCACTCATTGTAGTTTCTCCCTAATGTGCAACTCCTGGAAGAGAAGTCTGATTGGTTCATTTCTCACATGGCCTAGCCAGTTCTAGCTCCTTTTAATCTTATTATGAAACCCTTGCAGTCATCTGCTATTATCATGTGTAAAAGCCTTCCCTGTTTTAGCTGTTGTTCTCAAATTGGCCTTCTGGAGTTTCCAATGAGTATTTGTAGACCAAATTCTTCAAATGCTCCTTTGATGCCCACCAGTTTCTCCCACAAATCTGCTGATACCATGTATATTATGTAGCTATAGATAGATGGTCCCCACCTCAGCATACTTTGGAGTCCAATGAGATATCTGTCACCAAGTTTTGTTATAAATGTCCATTCATTGTTATTATAGTTATTGTTTCACTACCTATTCTCCCATCCATTTTTTATGGAGGAAATCAAGAATATTTAAAACTTATGCTAGCATTTCCATTTACCCCAATTTTCTTGTGTACTTTTTTGTATTATTGTAATTTAAAAACACTAATTCTGAAATTACATTTTAGTCTACAATTTTTCAATAAAAATATACACATGCAAGTTTTTCTGATTATGTGCCTATAGTGCTACTATGAATGAGCCGTGAATGATATGGAGATTCTTGACTAGGCTCATTCTTTTTATAATAATATTTCAGTGATATCCTCTTTGGTAGAGGTAGAATTTCATGCTATATTCATGTACTTTTAAAAATACTAGTCCTGGAAACCATAATCTTGAGTATCATACGATTTTAATAAAATATTTATTAGTGCGACCAAAAGTAGAGTGAACACTTCAGTGAAATTTCCTGAAGTGCTAGCATCTCTTTCTAAAATATTTTAACTTGCATATAGATCCTAAAAGGGACAGCCTCATGTATCACATCCCATCTCAAATACCTCTATCCCACCTCAGACTTAACTGATTATAACAGGGGCAGACACCTAACCCAGGAGGAACAAAATAATAGTCCTGGCTGAGCCATTCAGATTCTCTCTTGATGAGTTAAGTGACTATAGTTAGATGATGTATGATATTTATATTAAAAGTTCATTAAGATTCAGGGCTAAGGTGTTATCCTAATATATGTTCTGATGACTAAGCAAGGGAAGCTGGTCTGGGAGAAAAGTAAAAATACTGAATAGCTACACAGAGTGAAGAAAAGACAGAAAAGAAATGCCTTGTGAGTCAAAGGGAGTAGTCTTTGTTACTGTCTTCTCTCCCATTTCCAGGCTGCCTGAAGTTTAACTATATTTTATTTCCTGTCCTTGGATACATATGAAACTTTCTGCTGTATCCTCATCATAACTAAGTTACTCTGAATATTTCTGTGACCTTCCAATAGAACATAAATAATGCTACCAGAACATAAACTGGATTCTTAGGCTGTTTTGTTATCACTGGCTGGTAGGTTTTGATACTTGCATATATACATATTCTGAGTAATTTTTATGCATTAATTTATAAATTAAAAACCGATTATTTTCTTAAAAGCTCAGTAAGCTTCAAATTACTGTCTTCAAAAATCCTTAATTATTGCTAAGAGAAAACACACACTAAAAGCTACCTAAAAATAGCTACTGTTACAATGAGTGGTCTTAAAAGGTGAACTACATTGTTCTAGAATGAGACAATCATAAGCTAACTAATAAAACTGATAGACAATTAAGAAAATAAAAGGACACAGACAATAAAAACTACCAAGGATTAATTATCCCAACAAGAAATAATTTAAACACAAATAAATGTGTGCATTAAGAAAAACAGAATATAAAACATAAAATAAAGAGGCAATTCAAATATATTTTATGGTTACTTGAAGTTAAGAGAGCAATTGCCATTTCATTTTGTAGACATTCAAGTATGTTCAGTTACCTAAATCCAGTTTTGTTACTACTATACATACAGATATATGGGAAATTCAAATGCAGTGAGATTTATTCATCATAAGCACTATTTCTTAAACAGAAATATTCAAAGCTAGGGTAAATATATTTCTATCATGTAAATGTCCTGAGTTCTTCAAAGTATCTTGATAAATTTTCTTCTCAAGGGAAAGGAATAGCATATCAAATCAGAGAAAGAAGGGAAACAGAAGGAGAGGGAAGAACAAAGAATGAGTAAGAGTACACGCTCAAGAATGAGAAGATGAAAGGACATGCATTTCTACAGGCTGGGGCGGAGAGCAAGAATAGATGAATGAGTACAGCAGCAAACTTACAGGTACAGACAACTGATCAATACCAGGAATTCGTACCACAGAACATAAAATCTTACCAATATTTCCTTCTTTTTTTTTAAAGACAGCGTCTCTAGTGCCCAAGCTGGAGTGCAGTGGCACAATCGTGGCTCACTGCAGCCTCAATCTCCTGCTCAAGCAATCCTCCCACCTTAACCTCCATGGTAGCTGGGACTACAAGCACATGTCACCACGCCTGACTAATTTTTTATTTTTTGTAGGGACAGGGTCTAACCATGTTTCCCAGGCTGGTCTCAAACTCCTGGTCTCAAGGGAATATTTGGGGCTGGTCTCAAATGAATACTTCTGCTTTCGCCTCTCAAGAAAAATAATATTCTATTCAAGTACAAGAGAAGAACACTGAATATTTACGATGTACTAGAATCTAAGTTAGGTAATAACAATATAAACAATAAGATATTTCCTATTTCAATAAGTGAAAACTAAATTTTATTAATATTACATAAGTAAAATAGCATAGGAAGACAGAAGATATGACATTAATTTGCTTAATGAACCTGAAAAAGGACTCAATGGATGAGTATAATTTGGAGGAGAAAATAAAAAAAAAAAGGATTCAATGCAGAAAGAAGAGCTATACAAAAACAAGGAAATGTGACAGTACATAACTTGTTTACATGTTTAAGAAATGTTTTTTACAGCAAGAAGATAAACACTAGTTGGGTCTGGAAGGGAGGGTTATGACCAAATTGTGAGGGATACTGAATGTCATTATTTTATACAACTATAGTTTCCAGAGTTTGGCATTGTACGAACTAGCAAAAATTTAAAGGATCGTATTTTAGGGTCGTTAACTTTTTATATTGCCAAGTTATTGGTATTTAAAAAAACACAACTCAAAACCTAAAAATCTACCATTTGCTATCATCATTTTATAAAGAAAAGTCATTTTAACAACAGCAAAGAAAGACACAAATATTACATCAATATAGTTTAAAAAGTAGGATGTATTAAAGTTATTTGAATGTAGAAAGTTACAAGATATAACAGGGAAACACAAAATTAACTTTTTAATATCTAACTTGTTCCAGTATTTCATTTGTAGCATAGTCACGTTTTTAGAAATCCAAGTTCACCTGGATACACTGAAAACAATGAAGGCATATTCTTAATGGTCTTTACACTCAATTCAGAATATTTGAGGTAAATAGAGAAGCTCAAGAAAAATAGCTCTCAATTACTCAGTCAGTTTTCTCTGTGCAATGATGAGAAGAAATAAGTAAGAAACAATCAGAATATGTGGCCACGGAAGATTCTGGAAAGTGGCTACACGCAGGGGTTCCTGATTGTCCAATACAGAGTAGTTAACACAAAATTGCTACAAACTGTCACTTAGGAACCAGTAACACGAGTCTTATAACTTAACATAATTTTGCCTTTGCTCTGGCTGCTAGAACATTTGTACAGAATTTGTGTCTTAGTTTTGGTAACAGTACAAGAGTCACTACTAACATTATTACATGAGTAACTTTATTCCTTGTTTATTATGTCTTTGGTCAGTATTTATACATTTCTGTAAAACCTATCAAATCATTTTAGGAAAAGGTATAGATAGGTATAGAAAAAATAAAATGCTTTTATCTTGTAGAGAATGAGGAAACATTTAAGATTTGTTTTTTTAATGATGTTTACTGAACTTCTTTATTTCAATAAAGCAACACACTACAGAAAAGCATGAAAATAAAAATATCAATAACCAGCATTCCTGCTCCTTAATAGCAACAAACTACAGGAAATCCAAAGAATTAAAAGCAAAAAAAAGAAAGTCAAAAAGGACTAACTGATAACCTGGTACCTTTTAGAATCCATAACTATGATGCCATCACTTTTAGCTAACATAATATTTAGGCTACTATGGAAGGTTTCTATGCATGGCTTGATATAATATTAGTAATGTTAATAATATATGAAGAGCTAGCCTCTAAACATTGTTTTTGAAAATTATTAATTCTCCCTAAGTAATTGTAAATACTGAAGTTGAAGGAGAAAAGATCTAAAGAAAAAGAAACTTTTCACCTCAAATGTGTGCATTAATAGTAATGGTAGTGACAAAATAAATTTAGGAGAAAAACAAATTTTGGATAAACAGAGTTAAGGTATCCATGGAGTTTCTGGGTTTAGATGTCTACACTAGGTAACTTCAACTATGTCTGGAATTCAGAAGACTCAGTTTTGCTGTTACAACAGTTAAATAGAAGCAGGGAACATAAAACCCTTTCAAACATGTGTGTCCTCGTAAAGATGAGAAAGTGGCTTTAGAGCAGCAGGAGTAAGACCGGGTATACACAATTACCTACTGACCCAGTTAGAAGAATACATGCCTGCAAGTGGTCAGTAGGCCATCTAGACTCACCTCCCTCTGTAGCTTGCATATACTTTCATTATACTACATATTCTATTTAATTTTAATTCTTGGTTTTTATGTCTCTTTGCTCATTAGACAATAAGCTCCATGAGGAATGTTTCTTCTGTTTTGAATGAATCAATGAATACATGATTTTGTGTAATCAATGATACACAACTAGAACAAAACTATTTAACTTACAGACACAATCTGTGGTCAAGGAAGAGTTTTTAAGTTCCTAAGTACTTTTAAAGTTCATGTTGGGGCTGCTTTAAATTAGCATGGTTTTTCTCAGAATCCCATTCTTCAGAGCATTTTATACTTCACTTTGTAGGTAGGAGTATAATGACGACGACAATAGCATCCAGAATGACACTCCTACTCAAAATGTCAGCAGCATCCCCATACCACACTTGTTAAAGCCAAAGCCCATTACCACTCTGGCCCTGATATTCGACTACTCTCCTTCTGGTTCACATGAGACTGGCATTTTTCCTGTTGGTAGATCATACCAAGAATGTCCTTCTATCCTTGTTTTAGGCTGAATGTACTATTTTCTCTGCATTGAATGCTCCTCTTATGGATGTACTTCCTTTCAGTTTTTGCTCAAATGTAACTTTTACCATGAGGCTGATTTAAAATTGACCACTCTCTTTAAACTGCAACCTAATCTTGCCATTCTGTAATCCCAATTCTCTGTGTTGTATTTATCCTTTTACAAAACATTCACTATCTTCTAATATGCTATATAATTTAATTATTCATTTTGTTTAATGCTTATTGATGTGTGTCCTCGCTAGAATATACGCTCCATCTGAAGACAAGGATCTTTGTCTATTTACTAATATATCAAAAGTACATTACATAGGACTTAGCACAGAAGGAACTCAGCATTTTTGGAAACCTGAGAAGAATATTGTCAGACATTATGTGACAATATTCTAAGAGCTTCAAATGCATTATATAACTTAATCTTCACAAGAACCCTGATGTGCTATCATTGACTCCAACTTATAGAAAGGAAACTAAGATACAAAATGGCTAAGTAATTCACAAAGGCCACAAGCTAAGAAAGTAGTTGAACTAGGATTCAAAGTCAGCTACCAGATGCTGAGTCATTAACTATCACAGTCTTCCTAATAGAAACGCTGAGTAGAAGCAGTTGGGACAATAACAGAATGGGAATGGGAAAACTCTCTTTCTTCTACAGTAAACAGGAAGTAAAAAGCAAAAAAGGTATATAAGGACGCTAAATCCCAGGACTACCTGAATCACCCACAGATCATCTTGATTTTGGCTAATTATTTCTGAAGATCAGAAATATTCACATAACAAAACTTTTTTAAAAGAAGATTTTGATTAACCATATTTTTCAAAGCCACTCTCCTAGTCAATTTATCTTCTTTGCCTCCTTACTCTATTTAAGCTGCTGTTGAAAATGGCTTCATCAATTCTCACTTAAGTATTTCTCCAGATTTTTAATGTCTTCTTAGTTAAGAATTCTCACACTACAAATGTTATGTGAATAAGAAAAATCACTTAAAGAAGCATGGCTCTCAGAGTGAGAAGGAAATTTTAGAGATGACTGCTTAATAAACAGGTTATCTTAATGAGAGGATATACATCAGCCCTGACAGATGGATTAAGGGCCAAAGCCTCCCATTCCGACACCTTTTCAATGTTCTTCGTCTTCAAAGTTCTCTTACTGGCATTGACCATGCAAATATGTTATTTAAAAAATGGAGTGAAGAGAAAACATAATGAGTATCTTATTAGAATTTGTGAAGTAATGCTTTTACATTCTTTTGGAAATGTATATTCCTCCAGAAGCACAAATTATGCCATGATTAATACATACATTATAGGAAACTAAAATAATCAGAATAGAGAGAGAAATCATACCTTCTATCAATAGCTCTTGTCCATGACTGCCAAGAAGTGTACGAGATAGGAATGGGGCAAAGTCTACAAAAATTTCACGAAGAAGAGGAGCAACTTTTTCTAAAGCTCTTTCAAGTTTTGCAGTGATGCTGTTGAAATTAAGACATAAAAACTAATAAATATAATTCAATATAAAATGTCAAATAAACTTTACTTCTAAATTAAAATCTTTAAAAATCATAAAACTCCTTTCTAGTCCATGGAATAATAGCAAGTTTCATGTATAAGGGACACCCTTGTACAGTTTCACATACAGTCATAAAGCTACTGAAAGGTTTCAGCTACATTGAAATTACTATACCATGGAAAAGAATTGGGGTTCTGCTACCTGAAAGGGCCAATGACTATCCATAGCTCTATGAGTGTCATGTAAATGAGTTCTTGCATGCCTTCTCTATGCATCTATTCATCAAAGAAAATGATTTTGAACACTGACAATGTGGGTAACTATGCCAGTTACAAATAATTTAACTCTTGCTTTCAAGGAGGTATTACCTGAAATCTGGACAAATAAGGGAACAGCTGAAATTCATTGTAATACAGTTGAATGCTTTGCCAAAGTAGACAATTTCCGTTTCATAAGCCTATTTATTTACAAACTGTTGTATTATTTATATAGTTCACTGTTGATTTTTTTTTTTCTTTTTTGAGACTGAGTCTTGCTCTGTAGCTCAGGCTGGAGTGCAGAGGCACAATCTCAGCTCACTGCAACCTCCGCCTCCCAGGATCAAGCCATTCTCCTGCCTTAGCCTCCCGGGTAGCTGGAACTATAGGCATGTGCCACTACACCTGGCCAATTTTTTTGTATTTTTAGTAGAGATGGGGTTTCACCATGCTGGCCAGGCTGGTCTCAAACTCCTGGCCTGAAGTGATCCATCCGCGTCAGCCTCCCAAAGCACTGGGATTACAGATATGAGCCACCACGCCTGGCCCACTGTTGAATTTTAAGTTAACAACCATATATAAGCACTATTTGACATTCTTAAAAATACTTTGAATGGTACATGTAAAAGAAAAAAAATGAGGATGAGGAAAATATTTCTGCCTAGATGAATGAATAACATAGTAACAGACATATATGTCTTCGATATAAGTGCTTTGGAGTAAGACTGCTTAGACTAGAATCCTAGCTCTATCTTATACTCGCTAGGTGAACTTAGGGGTCATTAGGCTTTCTATGTCTGCAAAATGAAGATGATCACAGTACCTACCCAGTAAGGATTAAATAAGCTAAGGGATGTAAAGTGCACAGAAAAGTACCCAGAACATAGTGAGAGGTCAATGATGTTCACTTTTTTGACTGAACTTTGAACAAAACACACCCATATTTATTCTCACAAAATGTGATTCTGATACATTAACCAAACCAAAATCAATATAACATATTAGATGAGCACAGATTCTTCTGCACAGAAGACATGTACAGTTAGAAATTAAACACTTTACAGAATAATACAAGTTCTGCCACAATGTCAGGTTGATTACATATGTCACAAAAATATATAAATAAGAAAAAGGTAGTTAACCATAAAATAATTCGCAATGTATTACTAAGGTTTAAATCTAAACTATGGCATCTTTTTAAATTTTTTAAGCTATTAAGTAGGTATTAGAGTATAATCTCAGATGACTTCTTTACTAAATTGGAAACACCAAGTTTCAAATTTTAGAGCACTCTAAGCCTCACCATTAGCACTTCTGTTCAACTCTGTCTCTTCTTATGTGTGTTAACAGCTTTAGAGAAAGGAGAAAGCATGGAGAAAACTCAAGTTTGGTCACTGCCACATATATTTAGAAAATTCAGGAGAAAAAATTTTCCATGAGAAAAAGGGATTTCAGGGGGATTTGGCAGACTTACTGAAATTAAGAGATTTCAACAGTCTACCCTACTCTGTAATTTCTAAAGCAAGCACTTCCTGAAGACAGAGGTTCTCAAGCTTTAGTGAAGATGGGAATCACCTGGAGAGTCCGTTTAACCAGACTGCTGAGCCCCACCCTAGTTTCTGATTCAGCAGGTCTGTTTGTACTGTGAGCATCTGTTAGAAGTAGAAATTCTCAGTGGGTGGTGCTGATGCTGCTGATTCAGGAAACACACTTAGAAAGCATTAACAAAGAAGCAAGAAAAAGACTACCTGAAGTCACTGAATAAGCATAATCACAGTAAGTTATCCGTTACTGAATACAGAGAGACTCTTTTTTGAATCTGCAATTTCATTAATTCCTTCAGATCTCTAGAATCATGTCCTACAGCTCTTTCCAGCTAATTACCTCTACTAAGAAATGGTAAGAATGGTAAAAGTGAGTCTATTAAAAGGAGAAAAATCTAGATATAATAGTTTCTGATGCTCAATTCTAAAGTATTAATATTTTTATTTAAACTTAATAAGTGAGTAAAATTATTTCATAAAAAATATTGATTCATGAAGGTCTGCATCCTAACTATTGGATTTAATGTACTATTACTGAGGTAAAGCCAGGTGCATTTTTTATTCCAGTTTGAGACCTTTCTCCCCTGTTTTACAAGTTTCTGTGTCATTTAGAGGCTTCAAAATCGCAAAAACACTGTTACTGGTGATTAAGTTAAATATGAAACAGAAACTTCAATTAATCTGAGCAACTGATTACTTCTGTAAGTATGTATAAATATACATTATTACCAATTACCTTGACTTAAGGAAAATAGAAAAAAACAGATATTTCTTAGGAAGTGAATCCCTATTAAGATTTTTTTTGCGAATATTTTCTTATAAAATTTATTAGAATATTAAATGTTGCTCTTACATATCATCCTGCAATGAGAATTTTAATTATCTAATGGGGGCAAATAATATAATATTTTACTCAGCAAAAGATTAGAAGTTTTATGTATATAAACCATTATCAAATAATTCTGCTAGATTTCTCAAACAACAACAAAATATTCTAAACGGAAAAATTTCATCCTCATTTTTTATGAAAAAAAGTTTTTTGTTATTGTTGCTATTTATAGATTCCTCCACAGTGTATTTCAAAGAAAGGCATAAATGCTGTATAAATTAGCTTCATCGTTATACAATGGAAATTCTCAAAGAAAATGGTACAAACATAAACTTCAGCCTAAGACTCTCCTTTACCACCTGGAAAATAAGGATTCGTTACAAAAAAATACCAAAAAAAAGAGGCATATTGTGGCTATATTGTCATTTTGTTATTTCCATTCTCATCTCAAAGAAACATACAATGTAAAACGCCTTTTCCCCAATTCCAAGACACATATAAGACAGTTATTTGTAATATGTAAAAAATAAAAAGCATATTAACATGTGAAAAGCCCATGCCCTTAAGTCCTATAAAAGTAAATAAAATTTTCTCCTTAAAATAAAAATACAGTGGCTGGGCACAGTGGCTCACGCCTGTAGTCCCAGCACTTTGGGAGGCTGAGGCAGGCAAATCACGAGGTCAGAAGTTTGGGAGCAGCCTGGCCAATACAGTGAAACCCCGTCTCTACTAAAAACACACAAAAAAATTAGTGGGGTCTGGTGGCACGCACCTGTAGTCCCAGCTACTCGGAAGGCTGAGGCAGAAGAATCGCCTGAACCCAGGAGGCGGAGGTTGCAGTGAGCCAAGATTGTGCCATTGCACTCCAGCCTGGGTGACAGAGTGAGACTCCATCTCAAAAAATAAAAACACAAATACAAAGAACATACAGCCACCAGAAGAAAACCAGGTATTCATCAGCAAATTATTTTGTAAGAAAAGCTAGCATAAGGTGATGATTTTATGGAAAAATTCTAAAGAGCAACTTTTCAGTTTTCTCTGAAAGTTTATTTTCATTTATTAAAAAACATTCATTTAGGCTGGGCATGGTGCATCACACCTATTATCCCAGCACTTTTGAAAATCAAAGGAGGATAGCTTGAGCCCAGGAGTTCTAGACCAGCCTGGGCAACATGGTGAGACCCTGTCTCTATCAAAAATTTAAAAATTAGCAAGGTGTAGTGGCTGGCACCTGTGATCCTAGCTACTCAAGAGGTTGAGGCAAGAGGATCTCTTGAGCCCAGGAGGTCAAAGCTGCAGAGAGCTATGATCATGCCACTACACTCCAGCCTGCGCAATGCAGCAAGACCCCTATTTTGCCAAAAAAAAACAAAAACAAAAAACTATTCATTTAGTCTAAGACATTTTATGCACAGAAGTAATACAAAGGTATATTCTCCTATGTAGGGGAATCTACCCTGCACAGTCTGAGCAAGCATTACAATCTTATACTCTAATAAATTCTTCATATTTGGTTAAGTTCTTGGGCACTAAGCACAAATTTCATCAAGTGTGGGTTGAAAAGCATACAATTTCAAGCCACTCATCCTACTCTCCCCAATCTACTTTTTCCCTGTAAGTCACACTAATGATGCATTTAAGATGCCTGATTGATGACTATTTTGAATTTGGCTACTTTTCTTAATAGTAAGTATAAACTCTTTTAAGACAAAGAATTGAATTACTGGAACTGGAGACCATTTTCTTAAGTGCAGTAACTCAAACAGAAAGGCAAACACCACATGTTCTCACTTTTAAGTGGAAGCTAAATGCTGTGTACAGATGGACACAGAGTAAGGAATGATAGACACTGGAGGCTGGTGACTTGGAAGGGTTGGAGGATGGAAGGCAGGGGTGAGAGGGAACAGATTACTTAATGGGTACCATGTACATTATTCAGGTGATGAATACACGAGAAGCCCAGACTTCACCACTACGAGATATATCCATGAATCAAAATTACAGTTGTATTCCTTAAATTTACACAAATCAAAACTAAATACTTAAAAAGGAAAAAGAATTGCTTATTTCCATGAAGAAAATTCCTGTTGCAACTTGAGAAATTATAAAGCACTCTAACAGGATTACCAACTCAAGGAAAACAAAATATTCAAAGGAAATAATAAGGCTTTAGATGAAATTCTATAGCTCTAATGATTGGATTAAAACAATGTGACTTAAAACACAAGAGCTTACAATTATGGTTTTTAAAAATGGCAATCACGTATTGGCTTTTACCTGTATTGAATAAGTCTCATTCAGAGTTAATTCTAAGAAATTTATATGAATAAAAACATAATTAATCAATGGGAAAAATAATGTGTGAAAACCCATGGCTTAATTATTATCAAATCTTGACAAGTATAACTGGCCTCAATAAATATCCAAGGCCATGGTAATTTTAAGTTCACAAATTAGTAAAAAAAAAAAAAAAAAAAAAAGTAAGATTTTTCTCACCTGTAGTCTAATAAATCCCCTATAAACATAGTTCATAACAAAGTGATCTTTTCCTAATGTTATATGTTTTAGAATTCTAGAAAAATATAATAGTTCTACTTTTATTTAGGGCCCTACATATATTGTGTACTCTATTTTAACAAGCTCCCTTATGTTTGTGCTACTTCATAAAGTAATTTTTACTTACCTTGGATTTTATTTACTTTTTGTATTTTCCTAGGTCCTTAGCACAATGTCATAAATATAATAAATACTTAATAATTTGAAAGATTAGGAAGATTTGAAAGATTAGAGTGCTTAAATTTCCAAATTCATTTCTTAAATCATTAAATGGGTAGTTATCATAATAAAACATAGACTAAAAAGAACTAATCACATACCCTTAAGTAATGCACTTAAAAGATTTACTCAGACCTAAAAGAAATTATTGGGCAGGCGCAGTGGCTCACACCTACAATCCCAGCACTTCTGGAAGCTGATGTGGGCAAATCATAAGGTCAGGAGTTCAAGACCAGTCTGGCCAACATAGCAAAACCTCATCTCTAATAAAAAAATACAAAATATTAGCCGAGTGTGGTGGTGTGCACCTATAATCCCAGCTACTCAGGAGGCTGAGGCAGGAGAATTGCATGAATATGGGAGGAGGAGGTTTCAGTGAGCTGAGATCATACCACTGCACTCCAGCCCGGGGTACAGTGCGAGACTCCGTTTCAAAAAAAAAAAAAAGAAAAGAAAAGAAAAGAAATTATTACATTAGTGAATTCTATGGTAGATTTTTATTAATTGAATGCTCCAAATGTGGGCATCAGTAAGTGAACTGATTGGGTTTAGGTAAACACAGATGAAAAGAAAGGTTTAGGAGAGTATTAATGATAGAAAAACCATAAATTGTCAAGTTATATTATTATCAGCTACATATTATGACTAGGAATTGACACTGAATTCAAATACTTTGCTGTCACTAAATTTCTAATACGAAATATAATTTAACATGCTAAAATAGCTGATAAGTAAATGTGTCCTAAATCTACAAGCCTGTGACATAACGACCTACTGACAGTTTTGTTAATTTATAGCTTTCTAAGGTTGTGGTCACTAAGGAAAACATTGTACTTTAAAAAAATGCTTCTTTTATTTCTCTATGATCTTATAAACTTAAAACTGACCTCTTCTCCTTATTACTCCTAACCAGAATTATTTTCAAGTGCATGATGAACAGGGTAAGAAAGTAAATAAAACTGTAGGAGACTAAGAAATTGAAGCTAAATAGAATATTTTTATAAGTAAAAAGTTTACTGTTTTATATTGTAAACTAAATTCCAAGTAAACATTTTTCAAGTTTTAAGACACGTAATGCCTATGTGAGCACACTTATGCACATCTGTAGTCTCAGCAACTTGGGAAGCTGAGGCAGGAAAATCACTTGAGCCCAGGAATTCAGGGCTGTCGTGTGCCATGATCACGTCTGTGAATAGCCATTATGTAATGCTTTTATGGGGATGCCCTTAGACAATTATAAAAGTTTTTTGGAGTGTACTAATTACAAAAGTAAAAAAAAAAAAAACTGATGTAGAACAATTCCTTCTTTCCAGTCACCTACTTAAATGGCATAAAAATTAACTATAAATACATAAAGTCTATAAAAAATAAAATAAACTGTAAAATATAAAAATACAAAGTCAAGAATATAAATCTAACTAAAACCAAGCAACGAATCTAGTGATAAAAAGGTAAGACTAATTGTGTCTTAAATACCTGAGGTGAAAATTGAAATAATAACATTTATCCTCCTAAATAAAATATTTAGCGTATTTTAAAACAATTTTAATGTAGTGGGGGCTGTGGTGTCTCACTAAGATCCCCTTTGAGGATGGAAACACTCTTTGCCTGGAAAGTTCTGAAAAGCACTGTGGGGTGATGGCACACAGTTGAATCCCTCCCTAGAAGGGGGCTGCTTCACCCAAGGGTAAGCCCCCTCATTAGGAGCAGTGTGAATTCAAACAGTGGTCAATGAGAAGATAAAAAGACCCAGGTCTTTTGACTCAATTGAGGACATCTCTGGAGCCATTCCAATTTCACAGCTTTCCCATGGAGTGGCCTGGAATCTCTCTTACAATTGCATCACTTTTCCTTCAGATCAATCTCCCATTGACATTTATAGGTAGTATTATCAAGCACCAGTAAAGCACCTACATAGAGTGTTTTATCTAAGAATTTGTTTTTTGGAATAGCAGCTAATGAATGTTTTATAGTATAGTATTTAGTTCATACAATATTTCTGAATATATAAATTGAAAAATCAATTGAACTTTTAAAATGAAATAGAGGACTTCTATTTCAGATGTAGAAACCTGGAGTCATTCCCACAAAAATCACAAGAAAAAGCCAGATAATCTAAAGAATTGTAACTTTGTTAGGCCTCATCAGAAAACTGAAGTTGCTAGGCAACCAAACAGCCTTGAAATCTGAGGATAGGAACCTCCAAGAAGACTCAGGATACATGAACTTGCTAATCTGATGCAGAGAACGGAAAGAAGCAGCACTGGGCAACACATTAGGCTGAAAAGAAAAATTCAGCTCATTTTTTAAATAAATTTCTGAAGTCCACGTGTGGGCTACAAGAGAATAAAACCCTCGGAGCTACAGACACAAGGACAGTTTGCAACAATGCCCAGGCTCTTCCATTCAAATCAAACCAGTACTCAGAGGAAAAACTGGAGGCAGCATGGAAGACTGCAGACAACTTCCTTCATTGCTCCAGGAGGGAGAATTAATTGCTGCAAAAACGACACAAAGTTCTGCCCAGATGCCTCTTCCTATCTCCCCTAAAGAATGGAAGCCTTATGCAATTGAGAGAAAGACAGCAACTCCTGTCACTTTTGGGGTACAGTAAAAGGCCTAATGCAGATGGAGGAAAAGAACATAAAAACACTCTACTCTGAGGGAGGGGAAGGGAAACGTTCTGAGTCCTGAAATTTACAGATCCCCAATCATGTAGAAATGCACAAAATCACTTAAAATGTCCTACCTTCAAGATTCAGGACAGCACCTGACTAAAATGGAGTCTAGACTGGTACAAAAGAGAACCCCACACCCTTGAACACCAGTCTTGCAAACACACAGTAACAGATAACAGTAGTCTACTGTTGCAGAAAGTCCTATAGTGTGGAGAACCTCTCTTAATCAGAAAAACCTAACAATGAGGGTAGAACAGAAATAGTGAGTAAGACACTCTGAAAAACCAGCACCTAACTAAACAGAAAGTTAAGGTAGAGAAATTTAAAGCCCATGGTACACTGAGAGTAACAAAAACAACAAGAAAACATAAACGCAGCTCAACTCCAGACTGAAGTGACTAAACCTCTCACACAAAAGGCCTAGCATAAGGAGAGGCAGACCCATTTAGAGCACACATATGACTAACTACTATCCTATACATGATATCCAGTTTTCAACTAAAAATTACCTTATACATGAAGAAACAAAAAAACCCTGAGATAAACCAATAGAATGAAAATCACAGATGAACCCTATGTTGGAACTATAAAAGAATTTAAAATAAGTAACTATGATTAACATGTTAAGAGTTAATAGCTGAAAAGGCACACGACATGCATAAACATGGAAAATTTCAGCAAAACTAAGAAGCTGTAAAGAAGAAATGATGGTAGAATTTAAAAATATAGTAAAGGAAACAATATGCCTTCAATGGGCTTATCAAAGGACTCAATGAAGCCAAGGAAAGACTCAGTGAATTTGAAAATAGGCCAATAAAAGATAGACATATTAAAACAAAAAGAAAAAAAAAATACACACACACAGATGGAGAGAGTGTGTACATGAGTGCATTCAAGCGCTATTAAACAGTATCAAATAACTTTATATAAATGTATTACATAATTTTATATATAACACTATCAACTTTATATAAAAGTTATATAAACTTTACATAAATGTGAAAGAGAAATGCAGTATGCCAAATAATGGCTCAACAAAGATCTCTAAACCATAATCCTTGGCACCTATGAATAAGCTATATTACATGGCAAAAAAGGATTTTGCAAGTGAAATTAAGGTTATGGGCATTAAAATAGAGAGATTATTCTAGATTATGTAGGTAGGTTCAGTCTAATCACATGAGGTCTTAAAAACAGAAAACTCTCTGGCTAGAGAAATACAGCAAAGGAGGAAGGCAGAAAAGATATGTATAAGCAGAAAACAGACAGGTCCCAAATTTGAGAAAAACTGGATGCATTATTACTAATTCTGAATGTAGGAGGCTGCAGGCAAGAAGAGTTCTATGAGATGAGGGATGCCTCTGACAGCAGGCAAATAAATAGGTCCACGTGTTCTATAGCCACACAGAGCTGAATTGTGCTAATAATCCGAGTGAGCCTGGAAGTACATTTTCTTCCAGAGTCTCCAGTAAGAAGTGTAGCCCTGCCAATATCTGCATTTTAGCCCAGTGTGACCCGAGTGTTGGACTCTTAACCTACAGAACTGTGATATAATTAACAAATCAGTGCTGATTTAAGCTGCTAAATTTGTGGCAACTTGTTATTCTAGCAATAGAAAACTAACACAGAGACATACTAGAGCAGAAGAAATATGTGAAGAGATAGTGAGTGAGAATTTTCAAACAACAATAAAGTCAGAAAACTAAAGATATGAGAAGCCCAGAAAACACCAAGTAGAATTTTAGTAAATAAGTAAATAAATTATATATCATAATAAACTTCTGAAATCCAAATATAAAGAGAAAATCTGAAGAAGGCATTCAGAGAATAAAGACATATTCCAGAAAGAAAAACAAAGATAAGAATGACATTCTCATTAGAATCCATACAAACAGAGGAAATGAGATGCAATCCCTTTCAAAACCATTTTAAAAATATGTAAATCCACAATTCTGTATCTAGCCAAAAATTCTTTTGAATAGGTAAAATAAAGACGTTTTTAGACAACAAAAACGGAGGTAACTCATGTAGTTGACTTTGTACTCTGAACACTTTTAAATGTAGTTAAAGTATAAGGAATATACCAGACAAAAACAGATTTATACAAATAAGAGTGCTAGAAAAGATAAATAAAATTATAAAATGCATTTACTTTTAATTGCTCCAAAATAAAATTCACTATCCAGAGCAAAATAGCGGTGTGCTGTCTTTTTGTTTTGTTTTGTTTTGTTTTTAGATAGAGTCTCACTCTGTTGCCCAGGCTGGAGTGCAGTAGTACCATCTTTGCTCACTGCAACCTCTGCCTCCCAAGTTCTAAGTGATCCTCCTGTATCAGTCTCTGGAGTAGCTGAAATTATAGGCATGCACCACCATGCCTGGCTAATTTTGTACTTTTAGTAGAGAGGGGTTTCACCGTGGTGGCCAGGCTGGTCTCCAACTCCTGACCTCAGGTGATCCATCTGCCTTGGCCTCCCAAACCCTGCCAGCAAACTGTTTCTTAATAAAGCACATAAAAGTAAAATGTATGACAATATTAATACAAAGGATGTATAAAAGGAATTAGGAATAAACTGTTACAAGTGTCTTTATTGAAACATGCAACAGTGAAAACAGTGTAATCATATTAAAAACTGACTCTGATAATTTAAAAATTTATATTGTAAGCCTTAGAGAAGTCCCTAAAATGTTTTGAAAAGATTATCTTTTATTTTCAACATTATAAAATTGTTTGAAATATTGTCTTTAATATGACAATACTGTAGAGAAAATAATAAAAAATACTCCATTAATTCAACAGAGCATAAAATAAGAAAAAATAAAGTACAGATGAAAAGTAACAATTTATTCTAAAACAATTACCAAATTGGTAAATATCAATCAAATCATGTAAGTAATTACATTGAATGTAAATAATGTAGAAAAACTAATTAAAATATAGAAATTGTCAGTTTGACTTTTTTTAAAAAAAAGGCAGAACTGCTTTAAATATAAAAATATAGATAAGTTTAAAGAAAGAAAAAAATTAACATCAAAACTGTTCATTAAAATAAAGTCATGTAAAAAGTTGAAAATGTTTAATTGGATGAGTTTTATACAACTTAAAAATTACCAAAAAGTTATACATTTTTCTATTATATGATTAAGGATCAGAAGGAATGGATCTGACATAATCCAGCTGAAATCAGTGACTTTAAAAAACACCAAGCCCATTTTAATATTTATACTCCATCAAATATATATGATCATAAACACAATAACTATATAAAAATAATGTGGATTTCCACCTTTAGTAATAGGCAAATTCTCTTGCTGAGAACAACCAAAAAGGCTTGACACAAACCAAAACACTTCTTGAGGGAAATGGAGAGTTCAGACAAAGATCAATTATTTGACCATGATCCTGAAGAAAAAATTCTAAGCAGATGATTTTGGTGCCTGGACCACTCTTATCCCATGGACATGTTTTGGCAGAAGCAGCTGAACGACTGAAGTTAAACAAAATTTTTGGAGCTCAGAGCCTACTAAAGAGGAAAAAAGCATAGAAAAACCCTTATGATTTAAGTTGGGATCCTAAAGAACTACACTGTAAAGAACTGGTGAATCAGAGGATTGCAAATGCTTACCAGAAGAAAATGTACTTTTTTTCTGGAAGAAAATATCACTTTGTACTTTCATATTATCTTTAAAATCTTTCAGATACTGCGTAAGTTCTTCACATGATAATAACAAGAAAAGACTATATATAAGCAGACAGGAAGATATTCTTGAATACCAAAAGTAACACAAGATGACAGAGGTAGCTCTGATAAATAATGAAAGACTTTTAGGTAACTTATTTACATTCAAGAAAATTAAAGACCAAGATAAACAATTGGATAAGATAGACACTGGAAGATACTATCAAACTATAAAAATCAAATGGAAATTCCAGTACTTGCAAAAATTGAAATTAACAACTGAGAAGACTTGACACAGCTGAAGAGAGAATTTGTAAAGAAGAATATAAGTTAAAAGAAAATATTCAAGATCATTGAGAGAGAAATAGAGGTCAAGGAAAAGGATATAGAGAGGTTATGTAAGTTAAGATCTAACAAAAGGATAAAATGAGTTAGAAGCAATACTGAAGAGGTAATGGCTGGGAAATTTCAAAATTGAATGAAAGTGATCAAACTTCAGACGTGAGAAACTCTACAACCCTAAGCAGGATAAATACAAGGAAAATCCACAGCACTTGAAAACATCACAGTAAAACTTATCAACTCCAAAAATACAGAACACCTTTAAGACAGACATCAGGTGGGTTGGAGTGAAGAAAAGAAACAATATGACCAGCAATTAACCTAAAAAATAAAGAAATAAAACACAGAATGCAAGAAAGTCAAAAGACAATAAAATGATATTTTCAAAGCACTAAAAGAAAATAATTGCCAACCTAGAATTCTGTTGGTTCAAAAATATCCTTTAAAACATTGAGGTGGATTTGAAAGATGTTTGGAAAAATAGGAACTAAAAGTTCATGAGAAGCTAACCTGCACTAAATCGAATACTAAGAATTGTTCTTTAAGAAGAAAAATGATACTTGGTGGAAGTCAGGCATTCAGAAAAGAATGATGCGCAACAAAACATGATAATGATTTGGCTAAATCTAAACAGATGTTTATCAATGTAATAAGTATACTTTCAGGGTGTGAATTTAAGATGAACATGCACACATGTATGTACATGTATGCCTGCAAAATCTGGGGTAAATTAAGTTAAACTAGACTAAGGAAGGACCATGCATTGTCTGGGAACAGGACCTCGATAAATCAAGGGCAATTCCTGCAATCTGGAGGACTATCAATTACAGTTTCTCAAAGTGTGCTCTCTGGACCACCAACAACACCATGATCTACGATGACGGTTAATTTTATGTGTAAATTTTACTGGGTGTCCAGGTATTTGATTAAACAGCACTGTAGGTGTGACTGTGAGGGTATTTCTTGATAAGATTAACATTTGAATAGGTAGACTGGGTAAAGTGGACTGCCCTTCCTCAGGTAAGAAGGCTTCATCTAGTCAATTGAAGATGTGAATAGAACAAAAACATTGATCAAACTCCTCTGTCTGTCTGTTTGAGATAGGAATATTGGTCTCTTCTGGCCTTTGACTCAGGCATAAACATCAGTTCTTCTTGGGCCTTGAGCCAGCCAGCTTTTGGACAGGAATTTATATCACTGGCTCTCTTGGTTCTCAGACCTTGGTACTTTGACTAGAACTACACATTGGTTCTCCTGGGTCTTTGGCATACTAACTGCAGATACTGGGAATTCTCAGCTTCCATAATCATGTGAGCCAATTTTTTATAAGAAATTACGTGCATATGTATGTATATTAATATGAAAGTAAAATCCTATTTAATCTGTTTATCTAAATAACCTTGACTAATAAACCTAAAAACTTGTTAAAGATGCCCTAAATTCTCATGCTCTACTGGAGTCCTACTGAATCAGGCACCCAACAGTCTGCATGTTAATAAGCCCTCTATGTTATTCTGATGCATGCTGATGTTAGAAAACTGCACTAAGGAAAAAAATAATGTACAACTTTCAACCTAACAGTTTCATGTTATTTTTTTCTAGTGTATATTGGTTTTTTATTGACAATATGAATAAAACTGATTAATCACTGCCAGAACTTATCAAGAAAAGGAAGGAAGGAAGACAGGCAGCTAGTTTAAATAAAGAATATCAAGAATAAAAAGAAGGGACATTACTACAGATTATATAAATGTTAAAATAATACAATAATGTTATGAAAAATTTTATTCCAACAAAACCTACCAAAACTGACACAAGAAAAAACAGATAATTTGGGGAGATCTGTAACTAATTAAATTAAAATTTCCATTAACTTTCCTAAAAGAAGAGATCCAGGATTAGATGTCTTTGCTTGTAAAGTTTACTAAATATTTCAGGGGAAAAATCCCCAAAATAATCTTATAAAAGCTTTCAATACATAAATAGATTTCACATTAGAATGAAATTGGATTTCTCACAGAAATTGAGAATTTTTTTAGCATTTAAAAATTAAATCAATACAGTACACCATGTTAACAGAATAAGGAGAAAAACCACATGATCATCTTACTGTATATTTAAAAAGCATAAGACAAAATTCAACATACATCATGATGGCATGGTTTTGTTAATTATAAATAAGAGATGAATCACATTTATTGAAAATTATATATAATTAGTGGATAAGAGGCAACATAACTAATGATAAATGTTCAATGTTTTTCATCTGAGATGAAGAATTTAAAAAGAATGCCTGCTATAACCATGGCTATAACAAATTGCATTGGAGGCACTTGGTGGTACCATAAGTTAAGAAAAAGAAATCACAAGATGTAAGAATATTAATGGGGGAAAAAACTCCTCCACTATTTGTGGATGACACAATTATGTATACACATATATGCTTGAAACAATCTATAGAAAAATAATTAAGAACAATAAGTGGATTAACATTTCAGGATATTTGCTCAACATACTGAAATGGAAACACATTGTGGCACTGTTTACAACAGCAAAGACCTGAAACCAACCCAAATGCCCAAGAGTGATAGACTGGATAAAGAAAATGTGGCACATAAACACCATGGAATACTATGTAGCCGTAAAAAAGGATGATTTCATGTCCTTTGCAGGGAGATGGATCAATCTGGAAACCATCATTCTCAACAAAGTGACACAAGAACAAAAAACTGAACACCACATGTTCCCACTCATAGGCAGGTGTTGAACAATGAGAATACATGGACACAGGGAGGGGAACATCACACAATGGGGTCTGCTGGGGGTGAGGGAGGGATAGTAGGGGTGGGGAGATTGAGAAAGGATAACATTGGGAGAAATACCTAACGTAGGGGACAGGGGGAATGAAGGCAGCAAACCACCATGGCAAGTGTATACCTATGTATAGGTCCTGCAAGGTCTGCACATGTATCTCAGAAATTAAAGTATAATAATAATAAATAAGAATCCTTTTTACAAAACCATGATCTCTCCTGAAAACAAAAAGAAATTTATAAAAGAAATTATCGACAAGACAATAAAAATATAAAATTCATTTTTAGCCTTGAAAAAGATGGTCTAAAATTACCTCCCATGCTAACAGCTAAAAAATTAGACAAATACAGGGAACAACTATTTTCAGATAACACAGGGAGTACAGGACTATGGAACCTAACAAGGGCAAAAACAAGAAAGTAAGTTCCCCTATCACCCACGTTTTCTTTATGGTGGTATTTCCTACATTATGGCACATACTGAGTCCTGCAATGTTTTTGAGTTGACAAGACTGAGACTGCAATTCAAAAAGGCCAAGGTGAATAGAATTTGCAAAACAGAGTACCTGAGAGAGGGAAGGTATAAAGAAAAAAATTTCCAAAAACCTGAGTCTTAGGCTGAATAGTAATCTACTTATGTGAAGCCTGAAAGCTACATGGGCTAGAAGAGAACAATTTTTTGAAACGCATAATTATGAAGGAGCTATAACACAAACATCACTGAGAGTGCATAGTGCTGGGAATTGTCTGCATTCCCTCCAGCCAAAAAGGAGAGATCTCATTAAATACACTGAGCGTTCAGGAGAAATTCCAGCAACTCTACCCTTTCTAAGTGTGGCCAAAGCAGTCCAAGAATAGAGGCCTCTCTAAATTTGCCTAGAAAGATCTAAAAACTTGCCTCATGAGCAAGGATAGGCTTTTCAACACACGGTGCTGGAACAAATGGACATTCATAGGCAAAAATATGTACCTCAACCTAAACCTCACACCTTACATAGATATCAGCTCAAAATGGATGACAGACTTAAAAGTAAAACAATTTTTAAACCACAAACTGTTAAAGAAAACACAGGGGCCGGGCGCAGTGGCTCAAGCCTGTAATCCCAGCACTTTGGGAGGCCGAGGCGGGTGGATCACAAGGTCAAGAGATCGAGACCATCCTGGTCAACATGGTGAAACCCCGTCTCTACTAAAAATACAAAAAAATTAGCTGGGCATGGTGGTGCGTGCCTGTAATCCCAGCTACTCAGGAGGCTGAGGCAGGAGAATTGCCTGAACCCAGGAGGCGGAGGTTGCGGTGAGCCGAGATCGCGCCATTGCACTCCAGCCTGGGTAACATGAGTGAAACTCCGTCTCAAAAAAAAAAAAAAAGAAAAAAGAAAAAAAGAAAACACAGTAGAAAACTGGGGAATATAGAGCTAGATGAAGAGTTCTTAGACAAGACACCAAAAGCATAGCTATAAAAAGGTAAAACTGACAAGTCAGACTAAAAAAAATTAAATTTTTCTCTGCTAGAAACCCCGTTGAAAAGATGAAACAATGAGCTTGTCTAGGAGAAAATATTTGCAAACTATATTTCTGAAAAAGCACTTGTATTTGAATATACCAAAAACTCTCAGAGCTCAAAAGTTTAAAAGTTATCTAATTAAAAAATAGGAAAAGACATGAACAGACAATTCATGAAGGAGATATTAATGATGGAAAATAAGCATATGAAAAGATGTTCTGCATCTTTATCCATTAGGAAAATGCAAATTCTGACCATAAGAAGATACTATACATGTATTAGAATGCTAAAAAAGAGAGAGAGAGAGAGAGATAAAACCAAGTGCTGACAACAATGAGGAGAAACTGGACCACTGACACATTGCCACCGGGAACATAAAGTGGTACAGCCACTCTGGAAGATAGTTTTGCAGTTTCTTATAAAACTAATCATATACTTACCATAGAGCCCAGTAATCTCATTTTTGGGTACTTAACCAAGAGAAATAAAAATGTATGTTCACATAAAAACAAATGTCCATTGTAACTTCATTTTTAATAGTCCAAAACTGGAAAAATCTTATATGTCCTTTAGTAGGTATATGTTTAAACAAACTGTCATCCATACCATAGATTATGACTGAGAAATAAAAAAGGAACATACTATTAAATAATGCAACAACTTGGATGGATCACATGGTAGGATTTTTAGTGAAGAAAGATAAATGTCAAAATGTACCTCTGGAAAGTGTATGAATCCAAGAAGAAATAAGAAAAATTAGGAAAAAAAATATTGAATATAAAAAATACTACATTTGTGCAATATAGGTAAAACTGTGCTTGGAGGAAAAGTTATGGCTTTAAATGTTCACATACTGTATTAGAAAACAAGAAAGGTCTAAAATCAAAGATCCAAGAGAAAGGTGGGGAAACATCTTCTGTAAAGGATAAGATAGTAAATATTTTAAGCTTTAAGCCATATTGTCTCTATTGCAACTATTTAACTCAGTCACAGTAATGTGAAAGCAGTGATAGACGATACATAAGCAAATGGGTGTGGCTGTATTCCAATAACTTTGTGTACAAAAACTGGTGGCAGTATGATTTGGCCCATGGTTCACAGTTTATAAACACTCAATCTCAGTTTCTAGTCTAAGATACAGAAAGAAAAAAACAAGCAAATCTGATCTAAATAGAAAGAAATAATAAGAGCAGAATTCACATAACAGAAAACAAAAAAATAAAAATTAATGAACCAGTATCATTTTGGGGGGGAAATCATAATATTGAAAAGCAATAACCATTCTGATAACGAAAAAATGAAAAAAACAAAAATTAACAAAATCTGAAATAAAAGAGGGAACATCATTAAAGATCATATTTATATTTTAAAATATTAATAATACAATTTAAAAATTATAAAGAACTTTATGGGAATAAATCCAACAACTTAGATAAGATGGGTAAATTCACTAAAGACCACAATAATAAAAGAGATACAAAAATAAACATACTATCTGGATACTCACTTATCAATTCCAAAAACTGAATCTATGATTTAACTTTCTCAGAATGAAAATTCCAGGCAGAAATGTCTCTACTGATGAATTCGCAAACATTTTAGGATAAATAATACTAAAGCTACAAGTGATGTTATCTCATGGCTAGAAAATAATAAGTAACCTACAGAAAGTGTTAGATCTATCATGTGAGTTTAGAAAGATCTAAAACAACTCAGTGAGCTTACTAAAATTAAGTGACAAGATTATAAAATATAAAATCAATAAACTAATACACAATTTTCCTTTTTTTCAGTTTTATTGAAGTAAAACTGACACAGGCAATCATGGATTTGCTATATTTTAAGATAAATTAATTGCATACACTATGTACTCTTTTTTTTGGTCTGGCTTCTAACTCCAAATTGAAAATTTAGAGCAAAAAATTGAACATAATATTATCAGACAGGAAAATTTAAAAAGACATAAAAATAAGTACAAGAGCTTTACAATGAAAACTACAATAAGTTGCTAAAAAAATTAAAGATATCAATGAATGACAGACAATTTCAAAAGTCTGAATACTCAATATTAAGATGAAGAGTTTCCTCAATTTTACTCCTAGTGTTTAGCCATGAGAAATGAAAATTTCTGCTTGTGCCAAGACGTGTTTTCAAATATCTACAGAATCAGTTTATAACTACACCAAAATGGAAAAACCCAGATGGCTATCAACAGGTAAACAGAAGAACAGATTATTGATAGCCATATAATTGGATATTACCGAGCAATAGAAAGGAATGGACTACTCATAAACAGAAAGACATCGATAAATTACAGACCATTAGGTTGAATGAAAGAAGACAGACACCCAGAAAGTATGTACTGTTGATTCCGTCTATACGAAAACCTTGAAAAGGCAAATCTAATACACAATGTTAAAAAGCACTTCAGTGTTTCCCTGGGGCAGAAATGGGAGTGAATTAACAAAGGGGACACACAGAACTTTCAAATGACGGGTATATTCTACATCCTGATTGTGGTATTGGTTATATGGAGGCACAAACTAATCAAAACTCATTAAAATGTAAGCTCAAAATGGGAGCTTTTTATTGAGTTGAAACAATATAAACCATTTCAATGAAGTTTATCTGAAAACTTGAAAAAAGAAACATATGCAAAATATTGAATTTCTAAGAATAAATCAATTTAGAAACATGTAAGACTTATACATAGAAAATTAAAAATCATTACTGAAAACAATTAAGAAGACCAAAGGAAATGGAAGGAATATATGATGATCACAGTTTGTAAGTGACAGACTGAAAGAGACCTATACAGCCCCAGTTGCAATAGATCCAAATATTCCGTTACTTATGAAAACCCCAGCAAGGTGTTTTTAAAAAGGATATTGACAAACTAATTCTAAATACAAATGTAAATACAAAGCATCAAGAATAGCTCAGACTTTCTTGAGGAAAAATAACAGGGTGAGAAGATCTAACTCAACCCAATCATTATTAAATCTAAGGCTAATTATGACGGCGTGGCTTAAAGACAGACAGAGATGAAGCAAAACTGTTTGCCAAAGCATAATCGAGTATATATGAAAAACTAATTTGTGACAAAAGTGACAGAAAAAAGGGAAAAGAAGTGTCTTTCAAATAACTGGTGCTGGGTCACCTTCATATACCTATTACTCCTACCTCATTATATTCACAAAAAATTCCAAATGGATTACACATCTAAATACAAAAAGCAAAGAAGAAAGCAGCCAGAAGGTAAGGCAGGGAAAATGAAGACAAAGCTTTTACAACACCGAAAGCACTAAACAAAAAAGCAGTTAAGTTATAAAGGGAATTTACTTAAAATTTACAACTTCCATTGACCGAAATAGACTGTATTAATGATAAGAAAAGCCACAGAATGAGAGAAGATACATGTATGACATAATCATCAAAGGGCTCATTTTCCAAAAATTAATAAGAAAAAAACCAAAAACCCCCAATTTTAAAAAATGGACAAAAGATTTCAACAAGCAAATCACAAAAGAAGAAAACAAAAGACCAATGTATTCAAAAAGTGCTCTCCTCATCAGGAGAATGCAAACTAAAAATACAATGGATTGCCACTACACTTCCACCAAAATGGCTAAAATGACAGAGACCAAAAATACTAAGTCCTATCAAAGATATGAGGCAACAAGACCTCTCATAATCTGCTGCTGAGTTAGTAAACTAGTAAAACCACTTTGGAAAACCATTTGGCATTATCTAGTAAAACCGAACATATACAGACACTAGGAATCAGCAATTACCCTCCAAATTATTTAACAGATATGCATATTAATCTGAGTACACCCACGTAATAGTAGTACACTCAAAGTAATTATAAGTGGCATTATCTATGTAACAGTATTATTTGTAATAACTTAGAAATGAAAATTACCAAATGCCCATCATCAGTAAAATGAATTAATAGATTATGGTATAGTCACATAAATAAATAAAAGTAGAATAAGAATGAACAAACTATTGTTATATGCAACAACAGCGGATGAATCTCATAAAAATAATATTGAACAAAAGAAGCCAGAGACAAAGAAATACATATCATGTACTTACATAACATAAAATTCAAAAAGGCTATTCTAGTATTAAAAGTAAGGAATTGGGAAAAAAAAAGCAAGAACAGAGACTGGGGGAAAAGTACAAAGTAGGGGTTCCTGGCGTACAGTCTATTTGTTGGCTTGGGTGATGACGAGTGTGTTCATTCTTTCAGTGAGCTTTTATATTCTGTATTTGCGTTATACATCTATAAAAACTGTTAATACATACAAAAACTCTGTGTGTGTGTGTGTGTGTGTGTGTGTGTGTGTGTACATGTGCACAATTTTACTTTAAGAATGATGGGCAGTCTCTTAACAGATAATACAACGTTTGCTTATTCAAGTTCCAATGATATTATATGTATCATTGTAGATTTATTCTGAAAGTTGGTTGGTTGGTTGGTTGGTTGATTTATTTATTTATTTATTTGAGATGTAGTCTCGCTCTGTCACCCACGCTGGAGTGTAGCAGTCCACTCTCAGCTCACTGCAACCTCCACCTCCGGGTTCAAGCAATTCTTCTGCCTCAGCCTCCCAAGCAGCTGGGATTACAGGCATGCACCACCACATCCTACTAAATTTTGTATTTTTAGTAGAGATGAGGTTTCACCATGTTTTCCAGGCTAGTCTCCAACTCTGGGTCTCAAGTGATCTGCCCACCTCAGCCTTCCAATGTGCTGGGATTACCAGCATGAGCCACCATGCCTAGCCTGAAACTTTATATTTTAAACTTTTTATCACCCCACAACCTGCCTGATTTTATCATGTTACCATTTGCACATGTTTCACCTTTATTGGAAATAGTAACATGCAGTAAATGACAGTGAATTACTAATACAACAGTAAACATTTTAAAATCACTGAAGATCTCTGCTTAGACTGAAATATTGTATCACAATTTTTTATACGCTAACTAACCAAAAATATCGGAACAATTTAATTGTGAAATGTAATCACAAAATACATAATTGATGTACATTCTCAAGAACTTTTACTATATTTTTATATTTTTGTGTACTGTTTCACAACATTTAAAAAGCATAAAATGAATAAATACAAATATTCATGCATACCTCATATTTTCAGCTGAATCTTCCGGCATTGGAGCAACAGTTTGTACAGCTGGAAGGTTTTTGCTGGTAGCACCATTCACAAAACTAGAAGAGGAGGAAGAGGAGGAGGACCCTGAATCCACGGCACCTGTTCCCAAAATAATAATTTTTAGCCTTAAACATAAATTTATTTAAAAAAATTTTTTTAATTACACCATTACTATCTGATTTTGAAAGAATTACTCATCAGAATTTCAAGACAGAATTTGATAATTGATCATTTAGTCATTAGTAAGTATGCTAATAAATATAATTTTAAATTGCAGACGTTGCATTGAAATCTAATTGATTTACTTACATTAATCTAACAAAACTACATACTACAAATGGGGTATAAATAAAAAACATCAACAAATGAAAAAAATTTTAGATAAAATGATGCTGATAAAACAATGCAAATTTAGGTGTGAAAAACTTATCTTTTTATAGCTACGTTGTAATATTTTTGGTTTTCATCATTTAAGACATAGTTTGCAATGAACTGTCTGAGCATAAATTTGTGACGCTGCAGTATCAAATACTCCTTTTGATAAAATCACTGCTTAAGGAGGACTATAATGAGTTATAATTGTACCTGGTCTTAAAATAATGAGTGTTCCCTTAATAATATGAGGATGCCATTTCAGCAAAGAATTTTTTATAATATGCCACGTAAGTATTTTAAATAGTTGTGGAGTTGAGGGACATCTAGTGTTCCTAAATATTATCATATCTTATACTAATTCCCATAAAACTGAATTGCTTACTGATATTTCCACTATAACATTTTATAGCACCTATGTGCCAACATCCGAAATGAACAATATGCCCAGTTTAGATGTTGGCTCACCATTTATTCACACACACACACACACGCACACATATATATATTTTTTAAAAGTTTATCACTTACACTTTTATTTCTCATTGTAATATATACTTATACTATCATAAAAACTCCTGCTACCATCACTTTCCATATTTATTAATTCTTAAAACAGAAATTAAAAAGAAAAATCATGACTTGTCTCAATAAAGATAAAAAAAGGTGGTTTCATTATTCATTTACCTAACTCCTAACAAGAATAAGGACTTTATTCAATCAGAAATACTAGATGTAGATTTTTTTCCTGCTATATTAGCATATTTTTAAAACCTTTGTACTTTTAAAGTATATACTTTAGTCAAAGAAAAACAGTCTTAATTCTATTTCTAGAAAGCTGAACGAGTATAAAGAATGAAACTCTAATACTGGAAAGACTTTAAAGTCTTCAGACAAGCCAGATAGAAATATTTATTTACAATATAGATAAACAATAGATGACCTATGTTTTGACAGAATGTCATTAATGACATTTATTTGCTAATATAAATATTCTTAATAGAGTACATTCTACTTACTACAACCCCATAAATGTGTTGTTCATGGTATGTCAGACTCAGGTGGTATGATCAACAAGATAGATACAGAAAGCACAAAAAAGAGCTATGAAATTAATAAAAATGGGAAGAATCTAAGTAATGATAATAAATGGAAAAGTTCAAGGCTATACAGTTTGGAGAAGAGAAGACTACTATAGTCAGGGAAGAAAAGTCAGGGATCATCTTGCGCTGTATAAATACCTAAAATGGAATCACAAAGATTTGGGTAAGGATTTATTTAGCTAATAATCAACAGGAACATTTCTGGTAATTTACAAAAAAAAAAAAAAGTTATTTTAGGCAGACTTTTAATATTTGTCAGAATTTGAAATTTTTTGTTCCTAGATTCATTAGGAATTTGTTGGGCAATGAATTGGATCAACTTATAATCTATGTATATGAATTAATTCAATGTCAAACAATGGTTCTTATTCACATGCACTTTTTATCAAGTTGAGGCTCTTACATATTGTCAAGGTTCTTAGGGGAGCTCTGCCTTCCTTAGGGGATTTAGCAAAGAATATATGTTAGGATTCAACCAATCAATGTCCCCAAGTCCACTTTCTATCACTAACATTTTTAGTACATCTTGATATTCGTGATACATTGTACTATTTTTATATATCAAACTTCAGTGTTCAAATTATCCTTTGCTTCTGCTCCCCAAATATCTTTCAATAATCTGATTTCACTCTGAAAATAAACAGCACTGTTTTGAGAAGACTCAAAACCAATACTGCCCTCTGAAATGACCGCTAAAAAAATGCACTCTAGAACTATAGACAAATTCTAAAAAGTCATAACACAAAATATAACCTTCTTAAAAATTAAGATAATCTTAAATGATTAGGGTATTTTAATTTTGAAGATCAAATAGGCAGAAAAATGAAGATATAGAAAACATAAAAAGATGAGTATCACAAAAATATATAAGGACAATACCTGTTGTATTAATCATACTTTTTGGTGTAGCTCCAGTAGCAGCAAATATATTAGAGGTACTGCCTGTTGGCAGCCCACTTCCAGCAGTAGTGGCTCCCACAGTGGTTACAGCTAAACTACCTGGAGGTGGCTTCTTTACAGGCACCACAACACTCCTACAAAGAAAGGAAGGATTGAAAACAACAAACATGAGGTTGAAGATGAATTTTAACCCCACTGCAGTAGATATACACAGTCAACATCAAATTTCTCCTTCTTTTTTCTTTTAATTAGAAGTAACTTTTTTAAGTCCTTAGTCCAGCTTTGTCAGTGAAAAGGATATGGACATAAAGGATATATTATAAAGCCTGCTGACTAATTGATTTGGCCAACATTTACGTAGACTTTGGAGTCTGCAAACCTTTCTTAAAATGGCATATGGACTGTGATCATAAATCTGGGAATACTGAGAAATGTGTGCTAAAGTTGGGAGATTTTGCCTATGCATGGAGAATTTTTTGCAAAATATACATAAAATGCCCATCTGATCCATATCACATTCTCCATATATAAAATATTCATAAATATGTGAAAACATAAAACATTTGAATGCTACATTCTTTTTATTCTTTTTCTTTTTTTTTTTTTTTTGAGACAGAGTCTTACTCTGTCACCCAGGCTGGAGTGCAATGGTGCGATTCTTGGCTCACTTTAACCTCTGCCTCCTGGGTTCAAACAATTCTCCCATCTCAGCCTCCCAAGTAACTGGGATTACAGATGTGTGCCACCATTCCTGGCTAATTTTTGTATTTTTAGCAGAGACAGGGTTTTGCTAGGTTGTGAGGCTGGTCTCAAACTTCTGACTTCAGGTGATCAGTCTGCCTTGGCCTCCCAAAATGCTGCAATTACAGGCATGAGCCAACCATGCCTGGCCTTTAAATGCCAAATTCTAAAGTTTCTTAATAGTAAAGCTGACAATTAAACCAAGGAATAATAAATAACATCTAAGAGCATAATAAGGTTATACTTTACTTTTCTGAAGAAAATTGATTTGCTTTTATAGTAGGAACATTGTCACAATGCAAGAGAACAGAGATGATAGAGAGACATTTGGTTACAAGTTTAATTTTTGAGCCTTGGTTTACTTAACAGAGGAGTTCAATACATCCCCAGGTTTCTTTAGCATATTTTAAATGTGTTTCATTAAAAAATTTCTGAATTTGACATTGTGTTAAGGTTAAATGACACATAAATGTGGATATTAGTCAATTTTTAAAACTGTTTACAGTTTTAAAAAGAAACCTTAAAGAAACTACTTCTCTAACTTAACAAATATCTAAACTTCCTTGCAGTAAAGGTTAGTTGATAGCACTGCAAACTTCATTTAACAAATATCTTCCAAACCTGACTCAACCACCATTGAATTAATTCATCTACAAATAGATGAGCTATTTCAATCAAATGTAATGCTTGGAAACTGGTGACTGACAGTACCAAAATATCCAACTTGGTCTATATCTTTTTAATGCATCTCAATTTGATAATTATTCAATAAATAAAATCTACCTAAAGAAAACTACATCAGTGGTCCATTCTCAAATATGCCTGTTGCTTAAACTTCCTTAATACTAACACTTTTTTCTCATAAATGAGTGGTTTTGTTAATATCTTCAATGACTTCTTTAATATTCATAATCTAAATTTGCAGTAATTATTATTCTTAATTTTAGAAGTACTTAAAATTTTTTGTGTGACCAAAAGTATTATAATCTTAAATAGTTTTACTCATGCCAGAAAAATTTCTTCACTATCTCAAAATTTTTTATGTGACCAAAGGTATTATAATCTTAAATGGTTTTACTCATGCCAAAAAAATTTCTTCACTATCTCCTTCTAGGTAATATCTTCTTTTTTAATTTAAGGATATTGGAGTCAAGTTCTTCAGATTCAACCTTTAACTCTCATCTACCTAATTACTTAAAGCACACATTATGCTTTCAATCCCTACATTGACAAGTCCTCATCTAATTCAATGAGAGGCAGTGAGACATTGCAGAACATAGGATGTGGACCATATTTCAAGACTAAGGCTTAAAAACTGGACCACTCTCAAGCTATATGGTCTTAATTTGCTTTCAGTGTAACATCATAAGACTAATGCTACCTCCTTCACATACAATTGGGAGATTAAATGAGATCATATTTAGAAGGAGTTTGTCAATTATGAGGTATATGATAAATGTTAATAATTGTTACCACTGTCTAAAGTGAAATATATTTTTTGTCTATCAGATATAAACCATCTACTTATAATTACCTAAATAAAGATCAATAGAAAAAAAGAGCATGCTAATATTTGGGATTTGTCATCAAAATTATCCTCTAAACTTATAAGCTAATGTGAAATGTACTATTTCATTGGCTCTCCAGCAAGACAACAAAACTATCAACTGTTGATTTGAAGAGAATTCATTAGTGAAACTCTAATGCTCTTTTTTCTATATCTCTCACGATTTTTTTTAGGACAACATCAGACACAAAGCTTTTTATATACAGATAAAGAATCACGAGCTAATTAACAGTGCTATAAGATGAATTTGTGGAAGGTAGAAAAACCATACTAAAATTTTCTGATCTGTTGATCATTACTAACTTTGAGCAAAAGCTCTCTCTAACAGACTGGTATCTTGTCAAGTGTGGAAGCTATGAGAAATAAGTTAAATTATGAAAAATAAGTTATGTGAATGATAGAAAAAAATTATAGCTCTAAATCCTGTAATTATGACTTATAAGTAAAATATAGAAAGGTTAAATGCCTACTTACTAAAAATCTGAAAACACTGACTTAATAGCAATTGATGTGAAAGCTTCCAGATATTCCATTGCTTGCAAACTCAGCAGAGTTTGATAGCATGGCACAGAATTCTGACATTACAGACCTGGGTTAGAATTCTACCTTTAGCAGTTACTTCATGGTATCGGGCATACAGATCTCTCTAAGCTTCATTCTCCTCCCCATTAAAATGAGATGCATAATGGTAATATCATCATAAACTTAAGACTGCTTATAAAGATTGTTATAAAAGTATGTGATAAGGTTGTTATAAACATAAAAGGAGATAACACCTATGAAGTACTTAGCACAGCACATGGAATGAATATTTTATTCATTTTAGCAGCCAATACATTTTAGCTATAATTAGTATTGCTATGACTCCCAAAAGCGCTAATATAGTCCTGGTCCACATCAGCAAAAATACCCAGACTGAAAGAAGCGATAATCCTCATATACTCTGCCCTTGTCACTTCTCATAAAAAAAAAGTCCTATGTGTAACTTTAAGCACTATATTTCAAGAATAATGACAAACAGCATCATGTACATAAGAGAACAGTTAGGATGACAGTTGATCTGGAAAACAAATTATGTGAGGAAAGGCTGAAAGGACAGAAAATTACAGTAAAAGGGTGAGAAAAAGTTATAGCACTTTTTAAAAAATTTGAAGGTATGATAGGAAAACAAAAGGAAACTTCTATGTAGCTCAAAATATCAAAATAGGGACCAAAAAGAAGAAAAAAAATCTCTGATAATTTTTATGAACTCCAGTTTCTAATCACTGATGTGTTCAAATGGTTGAGATGACCAAGTTACAAGAGTTTAGCTGAGAGAAGCAGGAACCTGTATTTGACTGATTTCTCAGATATTTTTCTTAATCTACATTATGAGTTCGTAAGAACTATTTCCCCGTTGATTCAGATGGCCAGACTGTTTACTTAGGATTAGAGGACTGTACATTCTTGCCCTTAATACTGTTTCTTCACCAGTACTAGCCATTTCCTTTTATGTCAAACCATTCTCTTCCTAAGCAATTGATTTTAGAATTAATTTGAAAGTCCACACTTAACAATATGTGTTGATAAATTAATTATCTTTCAGAATGTTACTTGGTATCAGCAACTATTTATAAATGAGAGTAAAAATTTTCACCTCTTACAAAATCTTCGATCAGATTGTTACAAAACATTTCACCCTGGCTATCTATTCCATCTACACCAAAAAAGTCTTACCTAAAAGTCTAGGGACCTACTGTGGGTAACTATTTAGGGCACATAAATACACTAAAATATACACAAATTTTGTTGGTACATTTTCTCTAGAGTGAACATATAGTTTACTGGATTTAAAAAACATATATAGCCACAAAAATATTATAAGCTAAACTAAATTATTCAGATATTATATTATTCTTCTTTTAGATTTGCTGTTGATCCTGACAGATACCTTGAATCCTCTACTCCAGTGGTCCCAAGCCTTTTTGGTACTAGGGACTGGTTTCGTGGAAGACAATTTTTTCACAGACCAGGTAGGGGATGGTTTTGGGATGACTTAAGTGCATTACATTTATTGTGTATTTTATTTCTATTATTATTACGTGATAATATATAATGAAATAACTATACAACTCATTGTAATGTAGAATCAGTGGAAGCCCTGAGCTTGTTTTCCTGCAACTAGACAGTCCCATCTGGGGGCGATGAAAAATCGTGACTGATACGGTTTGGCTGTGTCCCCACTCAAATCTCAATTTGAATTCCATCTCCCAGAATTCCCACATGTTGTGGTAGGGGCCCATGGGGAGGTAATTGAATCATGAAGGCCTGTGTTTCCCGTGTTATTCTCATGATAGTAAATAAGTCTCATGAGATCTGATGGGTTTATCTGGAGTTTCCACTTTTGCTTCTCCTTCATTTTCTTTTTCCACCACCATATAAGAAGTGCCTTTCACCTCCCACCATGATTCTTAGGCCTCCCCAGCCATGTGGAACTGTAAGTCCAAGTAAACCTTTTCTTACTTCCCAGTCTTGTGTATGTATATATAAGCAGTGTAAAAACAAACTAATATAGTGACAGATCATCAGGAATTAGATTCTCATAAGGAGTACTTAACCTTGATCCCTTGCATGCACAATTCACAGTAGGGTTTGTACTCCTATAAGAATCCAGTGCCACCACGAATCTAACAGGAGACAGAGCTCAGGCAGTGATACAAGCAACGGAGGGCAGCTGTAAACACAGATAAAGCTTGGGTTACCTGCCCACTGCTTACCTCCTGCTGTCTGGTTCCTAACAGGACACAGACTGGTTCCAGTCCATGGCCCAAAGGTCCCACCCCTGCTCTACTCTTCACATTCTTTACCAATTGCATTTTTTAAAACTCTCAATACTATGCTTTCCACACAATTTCAAACTTCTATTACACACTTTTAAGACTGTAAACTGCAAGAAAGTGGGTAATTCCTTTATACTACATAGAATCTGTATATACTCCAAGGTTATAAAGGTTATCATCAAAATGGTACAAGTCAGGACATGTTTCAATCTAATTCACTTGACAAATTTTTTCATTAAGTAATTGATTATATGATTTTAATAAATTGACTGATATGCAATACATGTAAGTATGAATTTTTTCATCATTGAATTTATCCTATCTAAAAGCTAGAAATTTGAGGTATGATGTATTCACTCATTCATTCAATACATATTTATTGGGCATTGCAATGTGTGTGGAACTGCCTTAAGTTCTGGAGATATAGCAATGTACAGAATAAAATCCCTGCCCTCATGGAACTAACATTCCAATACAGAGAGACAGCAAATACAATAACATAAATGAGTAAATATAGTATATCAGATGTTAAATGCTATATGAAAATTAAAGCATAAATAGGAAGCAGAAATGCTGTTGAAAGAGTGGCTCAGAAAGATTGTCAAAAAAATGGTAGTATTCGAAAGAACACTGAAGGGGGTGAAAGAATACGCCAGCAAGCTCTCTAGAGAAGAACATCATAGGCATAGGCAACAGTACAAAGGCTAGTGTGACTAGAGAACACTGGTGACATGGAGACCTGCAAGAGATGAGGTAAGTAAGAGTGCTCAGCTCACAGGGCCTTGAAGTCCATTGTATAGATGCTGGCTTCTACTCAGAGTGGGATGAGAAACCATGAAGGCTCATGCACAGAAGAGGGATATGACCCTAGGTTATAACAGGATCACTCTGGCTGCTATGTCAAGGATCGTCTTAGGAAGGACAATGGTTACTGTGGAGAATGGCTAGGAGACTACAATAATACAAACAAGAAATGATGGTGGTTTGAACAGGAATAGCAAAGTAAAATCTGGTGAGAAGTGATTCAAATTTTGGCAATATTAAGAAGGCAGAGCAAATGAGGTTTAAATAATAACTGGATGTGGACATTAGAGTAAAGTCAAAGATTATGCATAACCCTTTGCCTTAAGTAACAGAAAGGACGATTTACCATTAATTAAGTTAGGGAAGAATGTGGTTGGAGCAGCTTTTTAATGCTAATTTTTATACCTCTTTTTAATCATCCAAATAGCAATGCTGAATATGCAACTGGAAAAATGAGTCTCTAGTTTAGAAGAGAAGTTTGAATGAAGACATAAATATGTGAGTCATCAGCATATAGATGCTATTTAATGTCAGGAGAGTGGATAAAATTGCCAAGGAAGTGAATGCAAATGGATAGGAGAAGTGGTATAAGGATAGAGTACTGGTGGTCTCCATTAATCAGTCCAGTAAATTTTGTAAAAACAGGGATACTATCTTATCAGTGTACATCATGGTTTGCCCTAAGTATAAAGTGAGAAACTGAAGGTAAGAAAGAGATTTTATACAGTGATTCATTAAGGCAAGTGAGTTTTATAATTATTCATGGCACACTATTAAGAATCCCTTTCTTTCTGTTCCCTTCTGCTGTTTGAGCACTAGCAGGGGATTACACTGACAAGTTTAGGGGACATAAGACAAGTAAGATGTGCCCCATGCTCTGGAGATACTTTAAGGAATATGACAGACAAACTGACTGGGCAATATCTTATAATAATTGACCTGGTCAGAATTATTATGCCCAGGACCTTTCAGGAACACAGGCTGTGCACTATCAAGGAAGAGATGGCTGAAATGAAAAAGGATCAATAGAAATTAACCAAGGAGAAAAGTGCATACAAAAGTTCAATGGTAAAAACCTAGCAAGGCAAAGAGATATGAAAAAACAAGGTAGGTTAAAGGAATTGCTTTAGATACTTCTGGCTGGTGAAAGGTGAGGAATTTCTATTCCAAGCTAAAATGTTTCTCCTTTATTATATAAATAACAAGTATTATTTCAGAATCTCCATCAGCTTCACGTTTAAGAAAAATGACTACGGCATAAATGTAAAAGATAGATTTGGGGTGAGAGAGGAAATGTGGAAATCAGGAGAGCAATTAGGAGATAACAGAAAGAATCGACCTGAGAGATGTTGAGGGGCTGATGCAGCTTTGAGAATGGAGATGCACCTTTTGTTTTTTAGCCAAGCTCAAAAATATCCATCTATTGCTTTGGGAGACTAATAATAAGGCCATTTCATTTAAATAGGATTTTGCAAATTTATGAGACTTTTTAGAAATAATGCAGCTTTATTCCATATTACACGGGTTGGGAAACTGAGTTTCCGAGAGCCAAAAACAATAGATCAAGGTCACTGAACAAATTACAGGGAGACCAACTATTAATATCCAGTTCTCCTAATTTCCAGGTTATCACTCTCTAACTAGGATGTGAATGTTAAACATATATCTTGAAAGGAAATGTTGAAACTTAAAAGAGAAAAATAATTTGTTATTGATTCTAGGGTAACATGACAATTTACTTCTGTTCATTAGAAATCACAAGGTGAATGCTCTCATGTTTTTATCTATCACGCTTCTCTATTTTATAAATATTTGAGAATTTCAATTAAAAATGTTTAAGAAACAATCAAGAATTTCATTAAATCACCTGTTAATGAGATTTATTTATTATTCAGCTCACTGAACTTAATTCAGCTCTGTATAAATGCCAGAAGAAACAAAAGTAACAACATTGGGGAAATTAGGACACAACCAAACTCAGTCGAAAGTGAATCTTCTGGAAATTAACCTTAAAATATATACTCAGGGCGCTTGGAACATAATAAAAGCAGAAATTACAGTGGCTAGATGTAGAAAATTTGAATTGCTATTTGGCTTATGTTAATTTGTTCATCTTCTAAGTGATATAGTCATAATACTTTTTTTAAAAAATAGAAAGCAGTAAGAACAAACTGAAGTCTATATAAGTAATTATATTTTTCATAGTTAGTTAATTCTAACTTTAAAGAAATCAATGTAAGAAGACCTCCTCATTAACTCTACACAACATTTTAAAAATATTTACCCTGAAATTTCATCCTTACCATTAAAATTAATATTAAAAAACTAATCAAATTAGAGAGAAAATACCTAGCCCAAGCTTGTACCTCGGGTTTAATAATATGAAGTATATCTAAATTGCTTTTGTGGCTCTTTATTATTTACTAAATAGATTTTTCTTTTTCAAAAAATTAAACACTGGGAAGCAAGAATATTAAAATTTTGAGGAAAAAATACCTACTAGTTTCTCTGACTATATCAAACCCAGTAATTTGAATACAGGAGGTTTGCAAAATCTAAAAAAAAAATGAAATATAAACTATGTAAGTTTGATATGTGTTAGCCAAAGCAGCAACACAATTATAAGCTTTCTGTGATATCCCTCACTTAAAACAAGTTTTTAAAACATGCTAACAGTTAAAAATGTTTGAGAAGCACATTGCCCTCTGCTTTTTTTTTTTTTTTTTTTTTTTTTTTTTTTTTTTTTTTTTTTTTTCCAGTTTTTTGTTCAAACTAAGTGGTATCTCTGGAAATTCTAGGAAATTAAAACTGAACCAAAACATAGATATATACTAAATTATCGAAAGATAAAAAGCATGCAGATATGTAATATTAAATTTTTAGTTTAAAAGATAAGTAAAAGGTTAATTGGTGGTTTAGAGAAAAGCATTACTCCAAAGTAAAAGTTACACATTACATGAAAAATAATAGCTCAATAAAAACATTTTAGAAACCATGGATAAACATAGTAATCTATCCAAAGAGACAAGAGAACTTGGATTAGAGAACTTGGCAACTTGATTTCTGAAATCTAAGATGAGATTATTAAGCTTCTGTGTTAAAAATAAAACCATCATAAATATTTCTCTCTGCCTCATAGTAACAGAACTTTCAAAAAACTGTACGGTTTTATGATTGTATTTCCTCTCTACATATAGTGTTTACTCACTACAGAACAGTACTAGAGGATCTCTAGCATTTTAATACTTCATGAATACACATTTGTTAGGATCACTGAATATAATCAAAGATATATACTTAATCTGCACAGATGACCGAAGGAAATAAAAGAAAAAGAATCAGCACTTTCCATATATGTAGAGAATATTTATGTGATATTTCATACATAACCTGCTGAAATATGTAATATGAAAAAGGTTTCTTTTCATTAAGTCTAAATGTTTTTAAAAATTTGATGTTGCAATTTTTATTATAAACCTCAAAACACTGAAATTCACCAATGCTCCATCCTAAGTGAGATACACTCTATGTAGAATACAAGTTAACAGAACTCAAATTATCATAGTTGTTTTAGAAAATTATTTCCAAATTTAAAATCCAGAATAAGTATAAGGAATTCATTGTTAGCATGCCTGCAATGTAACCAATAAACAACTGGTTAACAAAAGTAAAATCCTACCTGAATTCTACTGAGATTATACAGTATTATTAGGAGTGTGATTTCATTACAAAGAATAGACCAACTGAGTTTATACCTACTTTTCAACTAAACATAAAAATGAAAAATACATTATTGGTGGAGTTCTCACCCATGATAGATTCTATGTTTGAAACTGGTAACATTCAGGACTTTCATTCTAAGCCTGTCATCTCAAATCCCATTTTCAAGGAATTCAATCTGATGTTAAAAGACATGTCATAACTTGGATTTCAGACTTTAGTGCTTCAGAAATATGTTTATATACCTCATAATGTAATTATAGCTACCTTAAGACATATAAGCCAAATGGTAGCAATACACTGGAAATATAATTGAAAAATACACTGGTCCAGAAGCACTTGTGGGGATGATGTCTCTGAAAAGCTGCTCAAAGCTTCAGAGTTTAAAGTTAAATTTTTGATGTTGTCACTCTCAATCTATTGAATAGCTGACAGACAATCAAACCCGTCTGGCTGGCTGGCAGCTCATTTTGCTGGCAGGTGGCAAACAATTAGACACACCAATTTGTGCCTCCTGATGACATTAAAGCATGAAACTAAGTTGTATGCAGGGCCTAGTGATTTGTGTGAAAGCATTTCAAAAATAATACTCTTTGCCGTGGCAACTCATTTCAGACTGCCACCTCCCATTATGGCTTTGAGTAGTGAAGACGACAGACTTGAGTTACGTGCAGTGCAAGGCCGCTTCTGTTCAATCCGTCATCAGCGCCCCCTGAGACCTCAATCCCCTCCTTTCATCAATATCACCTCATCATTTACATTTGATAGTACTTGAGCTACTGCATATATTAACTACACTAGAGACTCTTTTCCTAAAAAGAACTGAAATATGCTTTGTGCTCTTCTATTTCATTTGTGCTAATGCAATTTAAAATAATGATTCCACTCCCACTGCATTTTGCACAAATGCTACCAGGAACGTATAGAAAGTTCTATTTTTCTTTAAGCAATATTCTCAAAGGTACAATAAATTTTGAGTAGCTAAGGATACTGGCACTCAGGTGATTGCTTTTTTAAGTTTTAATTTAAAAAATCATTCTAACAATAATCCAAATTAAAGCAAAAAAATTTTACTTAATGTTTATTTCACTGGGTTATCATATATAAATCACAATAATCATCTGTATTTGTTTGTATTTTTTCCAAAATTTAGAGATATAATTTAAAATTAACTAGAATACAAAACTTAAATTACTATATATTACCTTATAGGCTTATAGAAATACAAAGTACATATACTTACATGCATATGTTTATACAAACTTATAAACACACATACAGGCATATCATAGGAACATAAAACAAATATGTGAAAAAGGTGACATAAATGTGAAATATCATAAGGAACACACAGGGAACATCACTATACGAATGAACATCCAAACATAATATTAATAGAAACTCCTTAAAAAATAGAAAAATATTTTCCTACATCTTAGAGTCCTACCATTTTTTACCTTTTAAAACTTTTGACATCACACATTTTCTATTATGGCAATTATTTGCAAACATCTTATCTTCCTACTACTATCTAAGTTCATAGAACACAAAACTAATTTTATTCATCTTTATATTCTGCATTGTAAGTAACGCCACTTAAATTTTCCACAACAAATTTTCAAGATGTGTCTGTAAAACACTGGTTAAAGTATTTACAGGCAAAGTTTAAATTATATTTGTGTATGAAAAGGTTAATTCAGTGAGGCGCAGTAGCTCATATCTATAATCCCAGCACTCTGGGAGTCCGAGGCAGGTGCATCACAAGGTCAGGAGTTCAAGACTAGCCTGGCCAAGATGGTGAAACCCAGTCTCTACAACAATACAAAAATTAGTCGGGTGTTGTGGCAGGCACCTGTAATCCCAGCTACTCAGGAGACTGAGGCAGAGAATTGCTTGAACCCGGGAGGTGGAGGTTGCAGTGAGCCAAGATCACACCACTGCACTCTAGACTAGGCAACAGAATGAGACTCTGTCTCAAAAAAAAAGAAAGGGTAATTAATCCAAACTGAAATAACTATACAACCACATCCTCTACCCCTAATCTCTAAAAAGTTACTTAAAACAAAGCAGTACGGTTATTTTAGAGAAATCAGTATGAAATAGATATTATTTTTTGACTACATATTTTGACCTTTCAATTTAGAAACATTTTATCTCCTAATTTGATCTTGTCTAAAATAAAAAACACTTGCTTGTCAATCATCTCATACATATATATAATTTTTTGGTATGAAAAGATGTCTTAAAATATTAATAAAAATGATTTAATTTAAAAGGTAAGCCATCGCATTTTTTAGTGTGTTAACATGAAAACATTATTTGGAATATGCATTAATCCCAGTGGTCAATATTAAGTACCAGTGTTGGTAATTAGTGACTAAAATAGTCTTCTAATCTTGCACATGTTTTTAAATACTGGAATATATTAGAACCATAGGGTATTTGGTTCTAAAATATCTTATTCTGCTTCTGTGAACTATCATTTTTATTGATTGTATACTGGAATAGAAAAAAGAATTAATTATTCCTTAAAAGAATTCCTAGTATAATTTAACATCTGAATGTATGAGCCATGTCATAAATAGTTTAGATAACTAAAGTGCCAAAATACCTTTCAAAAATATATACTTTTAAATATATGCTTCAAAACACAGCTTTTTCTTTGGTATTGGAAATACCATAAATAAGATGATCACAAACAAGTTTTAAATTTTTCCATATACTTCCATTTAAGGCTCAAATTTGAATGTTATTACTTAAAGCATGTTATATAATCTCCCACAATTATTACAGTATAATATTATAATGGAATTTCAGAGCCAGGATAGACCTTAGACAGATGTGACCCATCCGCTTCCCCATTATATACATGAAACAACTAAGTCCAAAGAGAAGAATAACACTCTCAATGTACTGTAGTCCTCTGATAATGGAATATAACCATAATCCATATTTCCCTACTTCAATTCAATGTGCTAGCCACCATATCACATTGAAATCTCTTCTTTAAGATATATTATTAAGATGTCTTATTATAAGATTAGGTTGAGCTATCACTTTGTCTTTATAATAAGAATCTACATTAATAAAATTTTTAGGACCTTCCTTATGTTTTAAAATTAACAAAGTCTAATCTTCCTTATATGTAAAAGGCCCTGTGAATAATAGATTCAGTACCTACCTGTCAAAGGAATGAAACTGCATAGGAAGAATAGCTTGCGCTTCTCTCTTTAATGCTGGATCTGGGTATGGGATAGGTTCAGGACCACACTCTGCAATTTCAACTGGGGCAGCCACAAGACTTTTCAGTATTTCTTTGACATTAATGCCTTTGGTTTGACTAATGCTAGATATGGATGGTGCAGGCTTCAATGTTTCACTGGGATTTTCAGTTAAGCTCTCTTGTGATTTCTTCACTTCGGATGACAAAGTGGATAAGAGTTCACTCATGGCATCAGGGCCTGTACTTGTTTCTAATTCTGCCCCATTCAGGATGCTAGCCACTTGCTCCTCTCCAATTCCTGAATCTGTATGGGGAATTGAACTTTCTAGCTGAATATCTTCACCAGGAGTTGGTGTTTCTTTTTCTTTTATAGTATCTGGAAATGCAGCAGGTGTTTCTGTAATAAAAGAAACTAGGTTAGAAAAAAGCCTCAAAAGTAAAACCTTGCATTACTAATAAAATGTTCTCACATATTCAAGTAAATAAAATAAAACCTTTAGAAACAAAAAAAATTGCTAAATGGATCATGTGTAGCAGTAACATAACTCAGTTAAAAGATACCATCCAGCCAGGTGCAATGGCTCACGCCTGTAATCCAAGCACTTTGGGAGGCCAAGGTAGGTGGATCACCTGAGGTCAGGAGTTCAAGACCAGCCTGGCCAACATGGCTGTTTTCTCTACTGAAAACACAAATATCAGCTGGGGTTGGTGGCACATGCCTGTAATCCCAGCTACTCGTGAGGCTGAGGCAGGAGAAGAGCCTGAACCCAGGAAGAGAAGGTTGTAGTAAGCCAAGATCATGCCATTGCACTCTAGCCTGGGCAACAAGTGAGAAATTCCATCTCAAAAAAAAAAAAAGATCATCCAATACAACTATTATTTTGTTCAGGGAGCATCAAAATAACCCTCTTGCTTTTGTAAATCAACTAGTATTCCAAAAGTGATGCCTTCAAAAGCATCAGGAAATAGTTCCCATAACAATTTCTTAAAGCAGCTTATAAAATAATAATTATATGATGTTCCCCCATTATCCTTTCATTGTTAGCTACCAATACCAAAGAATTATCAAAGAGAAATTCTTATATTTCTCTATTAGTTTCCTGAAAAATACAAAGTCATTTTTATACCTTCTTTGGTACTTCAATAACTAACAGTATCTGAAATATTCAAGCTATTTGAAGATATTATTTAAAAATTACAATACATAAAATTCTGACAAACTTGAAAAATGCAAAGCCAGTTAGATGGTTAGTTCAAAAGAAGAAACGTATTAATAGAATAATGTTCCTCAAGGATGAGGCCTATATTTTAGAATACTCATGCTCATTCTTTGTAAATAAATATAAATTTCAATTTGTGAAAATTAAATCAGAAACATACATGTGCATATATCTATACAGATAATGAAATACCATATAATATTACCAACTAAAATTAATGAAATAAAAAATATTTTAAATGTTACATTTCTATCAAATTTCATCATACAAAAGTTAATAAGGTTCTTCATATAATAAAATGTTACCAAATTCTAAATAATGACCTTGAAAAGTATACCTCATCTAAGTATAATGGAGATAACAGTCCTTAACTTAGTCATTTTGAATAAAGTAAGATACCATTAAGCTACTATAGCTAAATTCATTGCCCTTGCATAAAGCAGAAGCTCAGTATTTGTAGTAAACAAACGAAGTTTATCTTTGAAAATGAGAAGCACAGACTAAATTATTTCAAAGATGTCCTAAAAATCTGAAAATCAGTAAATTCTATATAACTTATCTTAGATTTTGTTGTTATTATTTGCTTGTTTCTTTGGCATTCAAAGGTTGTTAGAAGAAGAAATCAGAAAACCACCCAGCAGGAAAATAGGCTACACCAAGACATCTCATAAAAACTTTTGTGAAATCTCTAGTAAAACCACAAAGAAGTGTTGTTCTGATGATAGAATTGTTGGTGTGATCACAGCTTGATCAAAGTTTTATACATACATATTAAAGGATTAAAAATAATATGAAGGGATTTTGTCAGTAACAGACTCAATTCTTGGGTGTTGTCTATTAGACAGTTTTTTTAATCTCTTGAATTTAGACTAATGGCATGCCATTCAAATTTCCTGAGGGTGTGAATTTATAATACCTTTTCTAGGATAAGTATCAGAAAAATGTTGCCAGGTTTTGAAAGAAAAAAATTCCCTTTTTCTCCCCTTTTTCTTTGATCCCCCTTTTCTTTTGAATCAAACTGTATTAAATCTATACATTAAACTAGGAATAAATAATATCTTCATATAATTCAATATTCCTAGTATTGAATATTAATTAAAGCTGAGTTAAAAATATACATTTCTCACAATTCAATGTTATATCACAGTTTTCCTCATATTTATCGAATAAGTTTACATTTTGTTTGTTCATTTGTCGGTTTGGTAAAAGATGACAGACTAAAAGAAAAGATTAATCTGTAGAATACGATAATAATATTCATATTGGATGACCAATGTGAAAATCAGGGTAGATGTATTCTTTACTGCTTCCAAGATTAAAAATTAAAATAACTGCATGAAAGTTTTGAGAGGACAATGTCAATAGTAGGCAAGGGACTAGAGAAGGAAATAGGTAAGAAGTAAAGAAAACAGTTTGGCATTTTCAATAAAACCTCGTAAGAGAAGACTAAGACTTAGAATAGTAACATTAGAAATAAGAAGGAGGAGAAGACTAAGGATGTTTCTGAAATATCTAGGTTAAGAAAAAAAAAAAGTGGCAATACATCACTAACTGAGAAAGGAAGAAAATGAGATTTTTTTCAGGGGAATAATTAAATTTTGAATCACTTTTAGTCTACAGAATCTCTGAGATATTTACTATAGGTTAAAAGAAGAATAGCCATGCATTTTGGGATCATTCAAACTGAGGCAATAGCCAAAACTTTGGAAGTTGATAAAATAACTAGAATGAGAAGATACGATGACTGAGGCAGTTATTTTCACTATCAGAGATACTGCTGAATATATTTCAACATTCATTTGCATCTATAGATTGTATTTTTTTTTTTGAGAGAAAACAACTGAAGCAAAGTATGAGAGAATTAAACAAACAGTAATAGAGATAACAGGACAGAAAATTTAAATGTAGAAACAAAATATAAAAGCTCTAACAACAACAAAAACAAAACAATGTCATGGTTACCAGCATGGGGTAACTTCTATAGAGTTTAATTATTTAATTTTAATTTATAAATTATAATCATTTAATTATAAATGATTGCATCTGTGCAGGTTATATTAATCACAGGCATGTAAGTTTTCAATAGCTCTTATCAGTTTCTGTAGTAACAGGCAATGTCAGTACACAGAGCAGAAACATTACTAGCCAGAGTGATCTTAACCTTGTCAGAAACAGGCATTTGGATGCCAGATGCCTCCTTTTCTTATTGTTTTTCATTGAATCTAATGAGTTTATCCAGTACATTTTGAGAAAAATATGGGGCTAAGTTCAGCAACTGACATGATATTTACATGGTGACTTCATTTGTCACATTCCTTCTTCCAAAAATCCTGTTTTACCATGATTTATGAAGTATTTCAATGTTTTACATATTAAATTATTTAAATTTCTATTTTCCAAACTCTCTAAATAAGATAAGGAATATCGTGAAAGAAACATACAGTACCTTGTTAGTATAGCACTAAAAATTGTATTAAGTTTTGGTGTTTCAATTAATAATATAAGCAAACTAAATCACTATAATTTAAAACATAAAGAGCTGTACATAACTTACACATTTTGTTTATATTAAATCCATAAATGCAAAATTATCTTAACTCCAAAGAGAAAATATGCACAAAATTATTTTAAATCCTCATTAAAGTTCACTTTAATAAAAAATACTGCAATGCATTGATTAATTGCAATTATTTATAATTTATTTTGTTTGTTCGCTACACTAAGTGTATAAAAAGAATACAACTTCAGGAATTAAACATTATTACTAAATTATATGCCCATAAGAGACAAAATGAAAATTGGGAAGATATAATTAAGAGCCAAGAAAATCTTCTAATTGATGTTCTGACTATGCTATATCTACAAGTGTGTCTTTCTGATTTTACCCTACTTGGTGTGCACTGAGCTCTTTGGACATATATATTAATAATTTTCACCAACTGTAGGGAGTTTTCAGGCCAGTATTTCTTCAAATTTTCTTTCTGCTCCTTTCTTTTTCTCTTTTCCTCTGGGACTACCAGTATACATATGTTGGTTCACTTAGTAGTGTCAAACAGGTCTGTGAGGCTCTGTTCACTTTTCTTCATTCTTTCTTTGTTCTGTTCCTCAGAGTAGGATAAACACAATAGAGCTATCTTCATGTTGCTGATTCTTTTACCGCCAGCTCAAATCTTCTATTGAACCCCTCTAGTGAATTTTTCATTTCAGTTATTACAATTTTCAGCTCCAGGATTTCTGTTTGGTTCTTTATTACATATTCCTTTATTGATATCCTCTATGTGGTGAGACATTACTCTTACACTTTTTGTTCTTTAGAAAATTATTCCTTTAATTATTTGTGCATATGTAAAAGAGCTGGTTTAAAGTGTCTGTCTAGTAAGTTCTATATCTGGACTTTCACAGGAGCATTTTATATCAACTGCTTTTTTTCCCCTGTGTATTGACCATACTTTCCTATTTCTTTATTTATCTTATACCTCTTTTTGTTGTAAACTGGACATTTTAAATAACATAATGTGGCAATCATGGAAATCAGACCCCACCTACAGAGTTTGTACTTGTTCTGTTTATTCATTTTCTTGAACTAATTCTATAAAATCTGTTTTCCATCATCTGTAGCCACTTAAGTCTGCTCAGTTAAACTAGTGGTCAGCTAATGATTGCACAGACATGTCTTGAACCAATAAATCTTCTACCCGTTGCCAGAGGCTCGTGTGTGTGTTGGGGAATGCCTGCAATGCTCCCATGGTTTAAAACTCCCTCTTAGCCTGTGCTTCCTGCTTGTGCTGGGGCTCAAGGTCAGCCAAAGGTAAGAGACTGAGGCCTTCTCAGGTCTTCCGTGGGCCTGAGTACAGCCCCGGGAATATGGCTCTCATTCTCACAACTGTTTAAGCTTTTAGGCAAGGTTCCTTCTTGCCTCAATTGGCACTGCCACTTCAGGCAACTGCAATGTCAAAAAAAAATGCTGATTATTTGCAACAAATAACTTGGAGACAGGTTTTTCTTAGTAAACAAGCTCTAGATGAGGTCAAATAATAATAAGCCCTGTGAATGGAGTTTTTCCAGGGAAGATTCCATACAGGTCAAATAGATATAATGCTCTAAGGTCAAGACTTTTATAAGGAATTCCAAACCTAGTCTACTGCCACTCCTATTCCCAGTGGCTGCTAGGCTACTGGTTTTCAAAACTACCACTATTGTCTGGCCTCTGGTTTTCAAAACTACCACAGAGCTGAGAAAAGGTAGATGGCAACAGGGTGAATCAATTCACTCTAAATCTTTCTGTTCTTATAAAGTTCTATATATTTTTTTGAATTAACACTCTCTGGATTGTTGTTAAGTAAGCCTTTGACTGCTTTCCAGAGAACTGAAAAAGACTATTTTGACAGTTTTTGCCAGTGTTCTCATTGGTCTTTTAAAGAAGCAGTATTTTGGAGGTTCTTATTTTGCTCTTTCCAATCTTCCACTTCCAAGAAATGTTTAGAACTCAAATCTTAATGTAGTTTTAATTTTATTTTTAAAAAATTATTAACTAGAACTTACAATATATTCATATATAAGTATTTTGCTTTTCTCTTGCCCTAGCTTGTGTTTTTACTTTTTCCTTTCTTCTCAAAGGAAAAAAAAAAAAAATATATATATATATATATAAATCCTATTAAAATGTATTATGCACTTTTATAATGCAATGGAGGCAACCAATAACACTAATAATAAAATGGCAGCATATACAATTATATATCTGATAAAGGTTTAATACCAAAAATATATAAGGAACTCAGCTCAACAGCAACAAAATAACCCAATTAAAGCATAGGCAAAGAACTTGAAGAGACATTTCTCAAAAGCAGACAAAAAGCTAACAGGTGTATTTAAAAAAATGCTCAACTTCACTAATTACTAGAGGAATTCAAATTAAACTGCAAGGAGATATCACCTCACACAAGATGGCTATTATTTAAAATGTAGCCAGGCATGGTGGCTCACATCTGTAATTCCAGCACTTTGGGAGGCCAATGCAGGTGGATCACCTTAGATGGAAAGTTTGAGACCAGCCTGGCCGAGATGGTGAAACCTCATCTCTACTAAAAAGACAAAAATTAGCTAGGCACCATGGAATACTATTCAGCCACAAAAAAGAAATCCCTGTCATTTATTACAACATGGATGAATCTGGAGGACACTGCATTAAATTAAGTCAGACATAAAAAGAAAAATATGGCTGTAATGCTACTTATATAGGGATTCTTAAAAAGGTGAACTCACAAAAGTAAAGACTAGAATGGTGGTTACTAGGGGTTGGGAAAATATTCATCAAAAGGACGAATGTTTCAGTCGCAGAGAGGGAATAAGTGCTGGTGATCTATTTTACTGGTGACTATAGTTCGTAATGTATCAGTAGTTGAAACTGCTAAGAATAAATTTTAAACATTCTTACCACAAAAAGAGATATGTGAGGTGATGAAGGTATTAATTTGCTTGATTTAATCATTCCCTAATGTATACAAATATCAGTATATCACATTGTATACCATAAATACATAAACTAAAAAGATAGTTATGACCACCCTCTTGAAGCATACATTTTAATAAACAATTAAACAAAGTGTATAAATAGAAGAAAGAAAATAAAACAAGATGATATGAGAAAGAATAATAATGGAAAGGAAGCTACTTAGTTATAAGAGTCAGCGAAGGCCTCTGGGAGGAGACCTGAAGAATGAGTACGTAACAGTCACATAAAAAATAAGGAAAACAGCCAAACCCAGGAACAAAATACAAACATCCTGAGGCATGAAAATGCTTGGCATGATTAAAAAACTAAAAGGTAGTCTTTTTCATAGTGAGCAAAATAAAGAATAGCATGAGATAAAGTTGGAAACATAATCAACAGTCAATAGTCATCTTATCTAGGGCTGTTGTGAAATTTTACTCTAAATACTATTAGAAATTTTATGTCAAGAAAGGACATAATCTGATTTATATTTTAAAACAGGGAAATTGGCAGCAAAACTGTGAAAATAAAATAACAATCAGTAAGAGAAGTGAGGAATAAACTCTGGAGGCGATTATTGTAATTGAAGCAAGTCAAAATTAGAGTAATTTTGCCACTTTAAGTCATTTTAACTTTGTCCCCAAAATTACAGGGAGCTTTTTGAGAATTTTAGAAAGAAAAATTAGTTTATTAATTATACATTATAAAATATTTATTATATTAATATAGTATATAAATTATACTTGCTATATTGCTATATTGTATTGTAAATGTTATTTCAAAATTGTCAGTAATAAACTGAAAGACTAGAAACAAAAAATCCAATAAAGAAATTTTGGCAATACTTCAAGAAGGGATTTGAGTCTCAATGAAGGGATTACGTCAAGATATAAAAAGAGAGACCAGGGAGCTAATTCAGAGTTTTTTAAAAGTCTCAACAAGGAGCTGAAACAAGGGAGAGGGGTGTGAAGGAGTTGAAGAGTAGTCTAGAAAAGGGTTCTCAAACTATTTGTGAAACTTTACTTTTCCTTCCTCAATCCATTATTCACTGACACATTTAGAAAATAAGGTAGAAATTTTTATTTATTAAAATAATTGTGGTAAATTAGTGAAAAAATAAAAAAATTTAAAACTACACAAAATAAAAGCCCAACTGTTTGGTTATTTGATTCAGGAGACATAAAATTACATATCAATAAACATAATCATACAAGAATAGCACAAAGAAGAAGAATACAATTATAAAAACAGCCTGTATTGTTCACTGAAAGGGAACTGGTGATTTAGACAACCACTATTACACTTGTAACTTTTCTTCATTACACATCATAGCTAAACAAAAAGTTTTAGGTAAAGAGTGATCCCCACCCCCAAAATGCCTATATGAATATTTTGAACAAATATTGTGATTATAAATAAAGTTTATGGTGTTGGCAATGAGCTTTTGCTTGTTAATTTATTTCATCTAAGGTGAACTGGCAATAAAGCTACTCAGGGGGATAATAAATATCTAAATTGTTTTTGTTTTATTTCAATAACACTCAAAGAGGAGAAAGCAGTGTCACACAGGTATGTTGATGGAATGAAAACTCTTCTACATCTTGTATAGTTGTAGTAAGATATAAATTATATTTCAGTGAAAGAAATTGATTCCAGATCCACAAATTTGCTATCCATGGATCTTCTATTGCTAAAAAATAAAACATAAAATAGTCTACCCAATCCATAAAATGACAAGAGATAACTTTTGAAGAATGAACAAAATCAGATCATTCCTAAAGATCATAATGCTTGAGAATTTCTTCTTTCTTTGAAAATGGGTCTTGCTCTATTGCTCAGGCTGGAGTGCAATAGGCACAATCCTGGCTCATAGCAACCTAAATTTCCTGGGCTTAAGCAATCTTCCCACCTCAGCCTCCTGAGTAGCTGGTACAACTGGTGCAGGCCACCATGCCTGGTTAATTTTTTAATTTTTTTGTATAGACAGAGTCTCACTACATTGCCCAGGCTGGTCTCAAACTCCTGGCCTCAAGCTATCCTCTTTCCTTGGCCTCCCAAAGTGCTGGGATTATAGGCATGCATCACCAAGTTGAGCCAATAATTATTATTAAATTGTGAAACATGTCATAGAAATTGTGTTAACTTTTGTTTGTGCTCTTTGACCATACCTACCATGGAAAAATATCTTTCCCTGCTTGGAAGCATTGAGTTCATGAAAAATAATTGACAGACATTTTCTCCCAATAACCACTACACCACAGCATGCAATAACAGCTATGATAAGCTGCCAGAGTATCACATAATATAGAGGATAATAGCAAATTTACCACATTGTCCTTAGAGTAATTCAAAATTTTATTATGCTACTAACACCTCTGTTCAGTTTAACTGAAACTGTTTCTACAGCAAGACTTTCTTGACAACATGCATTAATAGTCTGATATAGGCTCCTTGATATGGGCAAATACTCCAGGATACTTTCCAGAGCAGAGCCTTTAGAACATACTCTACCAAACTCCAGATGATGTTTGCTGACAATCTCATGCTTTTTTTTCCTTTTTTTTGGTTTGCACAGTTTAGAGCTAGATGTGTTTATTGGCCAGCAGTGAAGTTGAAAAAAATATTTTTCCCTTCATTTCATCATGCTGTTCAAAGGCTGCACATTTATAAAAATAGTATCTGTACATTCATCAAGTTGTAACAAAAATATTTTGCCAGCTTTATTTGTTCCAAAAGTTGCTGTTCCATACGATTAGCCAGTTATGGAATATGTTGAATTACGGTATCACCTGGAGCTCAGGGTCCTCTTCAAAACTCATTAATTTATTGGAGAATTCAGTTCCTTCCTGCTGTAGGACTAAAGTCCTCGCTTTCTTGCTGGCTGTCAGATGGTGAGTGCTATTAGCTCCTATGTGGTTTTCTCAGGTCCTTGCTCCGTGGTCACCTCCATCTAAGCAATAAAGATCCTCCTTCATGTCAAATCTCTCTCACATTTCAAGTCTCTCTGACTTCCTGTTGTGCGACCAGAGGAAAAAACTCTCTTCTTTTAAGGAGCTCATGCAATTAGGTTGGGCCCACCTGGATAATCACCATTTCTTAAAGGCCAATGTGCCATACAGCATAACCTAATCACAAGAGTAAACACCATCCCAGGAATTTTGCAGAGTGTGTACACAGGAAAATCTTGGAGCTATCACAGAATTCTACCTATTACAATCCTTTGGGCTGAGGTCAGTAATCTCATGTTACTCCTACCCAGAGATATTATCATTTTGGCTGTTGTATTTTTCATCTCTAAAATTTTCTTTTCTTTTTTTTTTTTGCTTTCTATCTTCCATTTCTCTCCTCAATATGTTAACTTTTTCCTTTAAATTGAAAAACATCTTTAATATGCATATAATGGTGTCTATAATGTACTTATCTGATGATTCTGTCATTTCTGTTGTCTCAAAATCTGTTTCTATTCACTGATTTTTTTCTTTTGCTTATGCATCATATTTTTGTTCGATGTCTAACATTTAATTTTGTGGTTTTTGATAAGGACTTTTCGCATTCCTTTAAACATATTATATTTACATTAGGGCTCATTTAGTCCCACTACTACTAAAGTGTGACTCTCCTGAGTGCTACCGCTATGTATATTAATATACATATAATTAGGTATCCTTAATTTATAGATGATATTTAAAGCAATGTAATAAAATACAAATATAAAACCTATACTTTGCTCTCAATAGCCAGGTATAAATAGAGCGTATCATATCTCCATGAAACCTGAGGTATATACTTGTTTTATAAACAATTATATCATGAATATTTATGTTATAACAATTCATGAAATAAGAATACCCAAACAGGTCAGGAGATGAGGTCAATATTACCTTTGTAAAATGAGTGGGCAAAGCTCTGCTCAGGAATTAACTTGGCAAGGAATCCATGGTTCAAACTTGGATGAGGGATAGATGGTATGACCACAACTGTGGAGAAAATCATGGAATCAAATTTGAGCCAGCATGTAACAACCTGCAACATGGTCCACTGAAGATCCATGACAATTCTATATTACTGCAACATGCAAACAATACTAGCAATAACAGATGCATCTCTGAAGGAAGAAAAGAGGTTATGTATTAAGGGAAAGGAAAGAATACACTTGTTAAGTAGAGTAATTCTAGGAACATACACAGAGACATACAAATACACGAGAAAATCAGAACTCCAAGGTTCACTATACTATTACTTTTTGTACATATAATGGATATAAAAGCATTAAAAATGAAGAAAAAGAATTAAGATGATAAATCGTAGTGTTTTAAATGGTGAAACAACATGAACTGGAATGGCAGAATAATGTTTAATTTGAAGAATAAAAGTGAAAGCAAAAGCATTATAATGAAATATTCTCATGTTTATGTGTTAAAAGTACATGTATCATGCAACAGCAAAATATTGTAGCTAAAACACAATACATATCTCCATGACAGCAATAAAAGGTATATGAAATGGGATATGCTTATGGAAAACAAGATGCAGAGATTTGACCACTAATTTCTACTCACTTTTTAAAACATCCATTTTATTTATAAATCATATGTATTTATTTAGGAAAGAAAATTTCAACTACAAATTAATCCAGTGGTACATGAAACAATCATTAGGTTACCAAGGTTTCACTGCAAACAACAGAGAAACAACCTTGATATAAACACATGGCAGGAAATCAAAATAATAGAAGGTGCCCCATATTAAAATATTAGTTGCCAGAAACTATGTTTATGATATTCAAGTAGAGTGGGCAAAGCTAGTAATGCAAGAACTGCTGCAACATGAGCAATTTCTGCAAATGAAAAAGGCAACATGACCCAAGGTAGTTCATTGTTGTCTATGTTAACTTTCCAGAAGTCTTTGATTTTAGCTGAGGCCACTGGTATGAAGTTTAGAACATTTGTTTGATTATAAATCACTCAAAGAATATTTAGATACTGAGTTAACTGTATACAGCAAAAAAAGAAAGAAAGGCAACTTTTGAGCTTGGCTATAAAAACTTATATTTGGCTTATTCTTGGCATTGAACAACTTTATAATGACTTTCTACTTTCATATTTATAAAGGTTAAAAAAGTAATATTTTTTGCATAATAGTGGTATAAATTAATGATTTATGTTAATAAATGAGAAATATTGAAACCAAAGCTGTACTGATAAAATACGAACGTTGTAAATAAGCAGAAATATCATTTATACATTTTTGTGGAATTAAAGAATACTAAATTAGCATTTCTATACCAACCATTCATAAATATTTGAGGTGATTATGAAGAGGTCCAGTTTAAATCTAGATGTAAAAGTGAAAAAAAAAGGAGATACATCATGATGAAAATTCAAATAATTACACAATGTTAAGTACCTGTGCTTGTTGGTGAATTTATTTCTTGTCTGATGTTTCTACCTGGTTGGCTTCCAGTTTTTGTAGTCTCTCTCTGGGGTTCTAAGATATCACGATACTTGGAAACCATCAGAACCGAAATGAAGTAAACAACAGCCAGAGCTAAGAACTGTGCCTGCTTGCTGTCATCCTACGAAAAATGCAAAGACAGTGTTAACACTCAAACTTTTTGAAGTTTAAATTCTTAAAGCACTAGAAACTGCTCCTATTTCATTTTCTTTACGGAGGCAAAATATGATATATAACCTTTATGAAAATCTGCCATAACGTTTTTTAATAAGGATTATTTAACTATAAATATAAAACTCCCAAAATATATCATCTATAGGTTAGAATGTAATTTCCAAAAACTAGAATATTAAAATTCTGTTACATATGCCATAAAATTTTATTCTTTGTCCTTTTTTTGTCCATTATTATCTACTACTTACATAACAACATAGTATGTGTACTTATAAAATATGTAGATGGCACAAAGTTGAAAAGAATAATTTAATGTCCTGGATTTTTAAGATATCAAATTTTTATATACTATAACTGAATAAAATTAATAAGATAAAGCTACAACTGAAATACATATAAAATCATAGCATAACCAGAGCAAGAGACTATATGAATACAAAACAGAGGACAAATAAACAATGGGGGAGCATAAAACATGAATTTACACAAGCTAAATATGAGCCAGTAGTGTGATTATGGCAGTACAAGAAAAAGATAATTAAGTATTTGATTGCATCAACAGATAACATTGGACAAACCCTTCTAAACACTGCCTTAGGCAAAATTTCCTAAGAACTCAAAAGCAAATGCAACAAAAACAAAGATAAATAGGTAGGACTTAATTAAACTAAAGAGCTTCTGCAACAGCAAAAGGATCAGTCAGCAGAATAAACAGACAACTCAGAGAGGGAGAAAATCTTCACAATCTATACAACCAACAAAGGACTAATAGCCATTATCTACAAGGAACTCAAATTAGAAGAAAAAAAAAATCTCATCAAAAAGTGGGCTAAGGACATAACAGAAAATTCTCAGAAGAAGATATACAAATGTCCAACAAACATATGAAAAAATGCTCAATGTCACTATTAAAAATCAGAACCACAATGTGATACTACCTTACTCTTGCCAAGAATGGCCATAATAAAAAAAATAATAGATGTTAGCATGGATGTGGTGAAAAGGAAACGCTTCTACACTGCTGGTGGGAATATAAACTAGTACAACCGCTTTGGAAAACAATGTGGATATTTCTTAAAGAATTAAAACAATTATCATTTGATCCAGAAATCCCACTACTGAGTGTCTGCCGAGAGGAAAGGAAGTCATTATACGAAGAAGATACTTGCACATGCATGTTGAGAGCAGCACAATTTTCAATTACAAAAATGTGGAACCTGCCCAATGCCCATCAATCAATGAGTGCATAAAGAAACTGTGGTATATACTATGGAATACTACTCAGTCATAGAAAGTAAGGAAATAATGGCATTCACAGCAACCTGGATAGGATTGGAGACTATTATTCCAAGTGAAGTAACTCAGGAATGAAAAAACCTTCATGTGTTCTCATTCATAAGTGGAAGCTAAGCTATGATGCAAAGGCATAAGAATGATACAGTGGACTTGGGACTCAGAGGGAAAAGGGTGAGAAGTGGGTGAGGAATAAAAGACTACAAACTGGGTTCAGTGTATATTGCTCACGTGACGGGTGCACCAAAATCTCACAAATCGCCACTAAAGAACTTATCATGTATTCAAATACCACTGTTCCCCAAAAAAGCATGGAAATAAAACATTTTTAAAAAGAAATAATAGCCCACTATTCTGCACAGGAAACATGACCTCTAAAATAACGCCAATATTTCAGACTTCTCATTTCCAAACTCAAAGATAAAATGGAATTTTTCCAAAGCAGAACAGCAAATGGTAAAAGGTCTGAAAAAAACTGGCCAAGTCAGAAAGCAATGATAGTTGAAGCACTGGCTGTAGTCTGGTAGAGAGATAACTTCAAAATGAGTATGCTTTCCAAAAATCTAACAAGCTGGATATAATCTTGAGAGCTCCATTCAAAAAGCCTAGATAAACTTCTTTCAGGGAAATAATGGTAAGTATCAAGTCTAAATGATATGACCTCTAATACCACTAGAGTATATCTAAGAAATAAAATGTAAATCCTTATTAAGCTTCTTTTATAAGCTAGATAAAACTGATACTTTCAAACCAAAACTGAAAGCAGTTACTGTGGCCCATAGATAACAGGCAGAATAAGAAATAAGGAAAAAAAGCAATAAATTCTAGTAACTCGATTATCAGGCACTTTATATTTATTACTTCATCTAAGCACAATGCAAACAAGATTCATAATTTATGTGCATTTGTAGGCAAAAGCAAATAAGGCATATTAACTGATGATTTAATATTGTGAAACTGTCTGGCTAACGGGGAAAATGACCAAAGAGATAAAATCTCTTCTGAATTATTATTAATTTACTGTTTCATACATTGTGGGTGACAGCTTTTCTAAAGATACTTTTCTTACAAACTGTTTAAAATGCATATTCCTTGCATTACAATGCTGATAGGATAAACACAGAGAGAAGTGAGGAAATCAAATACCTAAACAGTTATTACAAAGGAAAATGAAGCGCAATCAGATTAACAAAAGATACTGACCAAGAATGGATTCACACATAGCTTAAGCTGTGACAGACCACAATACTTCTATTGCTACCACTAGAAACTCAGTATCAGGCTATCAGAAGGCATTCAATAAATATGTGTGAAATGAATGAATGAATGCCAACTACAGAGTGGCAGAGATGTAAATAACAGACACTAAACTGCTGTCACAGCTACATTACAACTTCCTTTATATATGGCATGAAAAGAGTTAGTGTGGTTTTTTTTTACATCTAGATCTCCAAGCCAACTGTGCTTCTTATTACCAGTTCTGTCTTTAGAAATGAAGCTCAATATACATAAAGGCTGAACAACTGGGGAATTACTAACTTTGGATACACATTAATTGACTTGCTCAGGTATTTTATTACTGAGAAGACATGAGCTACATAATGTTTCTTCTATCTGCTTTAGGTGTTGCCATGGTGTACCTTCAAAACAACATCAAGGTACTATAACTTGTGTTAATTGGGTTTATATTATGTATGAGGCACTAAATCCATATTATCATAAGTTTCAGAAACACTGAGACCACACAGCTGGTATAAGGTAGAGTCAGAATTCCAACCCAGACCTTTCCAAAGGATTCCCTTTTCATCACATATTTCACAGATACAACCACTGCTGGGTTATCCAACATATTTATAAAACATCCATGAATTTAAGGGAAATGATATAATCTACCATATAACCCAATTCAAAATTTACTAACAATTTAAACACAATGTCATCTTGAATAGAAGCCCCTTCTGCATGTCATATGTTATGGCTGACTGTGCCTTTGGAGATGAAGATGTGCTCCATGTTTTTATTCATTCATTCGTTAAAAGAAAATCCTTTTCACAACACAGTTTTTCATGATGACTATTCCCATTTTTAGATAAACTGTCAGTAAGAATGATATATTATTTCCAAGTCTAGATTAGAGTTTAGATTATGGTGAGTTTATACATTGTGGTTTTTATACTTTAATGTAGTATCCCTTTTAAAAACTACCTTCATTATTTATTAATTATAAAAACAATTTAGATTTATTATAGAAAATCTAAAAACACAGAAAAGCATAAAAGGATAAAGAAAAGAATAAAATCTGTTTACCTAGAGATAATCATTGGTAGAATACTGGTATATTTTTTCAGTCTTTTTTTAAAATAAAGATGCACATATATATGTACATACAATAAGAATACACAAATATTATGTATAATATTTGTGTAATAAATGTACTTTTACACGCTGTTGCTTTCTCTTTAAGTATATCATGATCATTTTCCCTTGTCATTAAATTTCCTTCAAAAATATAAGCTTAAAGGCTGAACAGCTTACTGCTAACTGACTAGACCAAGACTTTTTAGGCAAAAATTCTACTGTTAGATATTTATAATGTTGCTGATTTTCCTGTAGGTATCTCTGATGAAAACATTAAGTTAAACAAATTCAGACTAAAACTACTAATTTCTGTTGGTTCACTGGGGCATCAATATTTGTAAGAGTTTTAACCATATCGGCAAAGAGCTATTTGAAAGCTCAAACACCAGTGATATTTGACAGAGCAGGTTTCACTGCACCCAGGCAATGCTAGGTATTATCATTTAAAAATTTTTAGTTTATTTAATAGTGAACAATATGACTGCATTCTGTTGACAACTAAGGATACTGAATTTTTATCATGTTTGTTGCCTTGTGTTCGTCACCTATTTTTCTGTTGGTATGTTTGGAATTTTCCTAGTGTTTTATGATAATTAGTATATATTAAACATAGTGACAATTTTTCTATTGTACATTCTAACATACAGCATTATTTTATTTAACCTAATATATTTTAATCATTTTCTAATGTACAAAGCATGCCATTCAATTTGTTAAATATAAATTTCAAATATAAACTTTCTTCTACATTTCATATAGAATCATCAACTAAATAAGAATCAACTAAAATAAAAACAGAATTCAAAGTGGCTGGTTTATAATAACTATGTTAAGAAATGCTGTCAACATTAAATCTGATATGAAACACCATATATGTTTCTACGCAATTTATGGAAAGGCCAATTTTATATTTATTTACCTGCAGTAAGCGATCATAAGATTGGAGGGTTTCATGAAACCTCTTTAACCTGCCTATTCCCTTTAGCTTTATTAAGCTATCTTTCTCACTCAAATTCCCATTGATACCTGTATTTTTAAAGTACAGATTATTCTTTAATTGCCCCTCTTCCAAAAGTAACTGTCAGTAACACCTAATGAATTAATCTCTTTCATCCATAATGTAAGGAACATTAATAATAACAAAATGTTCATTACTTGGAAATGAGGCAAGGAGTACTAAGAGAGGGGTAGGTGATACAAGATAAAGTGAATTATAATTTCTTAGGGCCAGTCCTATTTTTAGTATGCAAGCAAATTACATCAAAATTTCAGAGCATTTTTTAAAAAGTAACATTATCAATAAGCTTTCAGAGACAGCTAAGGTTCAACCATTTTATAATGAGAAGTGTGCAATAAACCAACAATCCCAGATACTAGGGAATGTTATTTTAATATGCAGCTTTCTTATAAAACTTATTTCATACAAATGACAGTAGAAGGTTTATTTCAGGGAAACCAATCAGGGATAACTTACCACATCCCGAAAGACAACAGCACGAAGGCGACTGATATCAACATCCTGAAGAAGTCTATCAGGATCCTTTATAGGAGAAAGGTTACCTGGAACATTTTCCAATGGAGTCTTTAAAAAAAACAGAATTGTGAATAGACAATATATTACAGGAAATATATAGAAGTATCACTTCTTAATTCAGGCTAAAGTGGTCGCATCATTTATCTCCTCCTCTCTGAGTTAACATTTATTAACAATAATACTCTACTACAAGGCACATTTTCTGTTCTCTACTCATGTCATGGCTTCCATACTAGCATTCTTGTTTTTTATCAGCACAGTGACCACTATAGACTCATAAAGGCAGGTAAGATTATGGTAGAATAAACATTCATCTTGGACTTCAGAAGAGTTCCTGAGCCTCACTTTCTCTATCTCTAGTTAACAAATCTCTTTTGAGTCTCTGGATTCATTTATCCATCATGCTTTTATAATACATGAGATTGTTATATTACTATATAAGATTTTATATGTATAACTATTTTATAGCATAAATGAATTTATAACGCAGATTTTAAGATTAGAAATATTTTATTTTCTATATATTTCTCTAACCTTAACCTGATCCTTATAAAAACAACAAGATAGGAAAAGCTTGTGTTAATTGTTCCTTTTCACACAGTATAAAAATGAGGTCACATGAAGTTATAGGACTCACGCAAGTCCACAAAGGTTAGTGGCAAGAAACTTTCCTGTCACATTCAAAAATTACCCAATTTACTTACTGAAGTACCACATAAGAAATGTATAAACATGGGAAGGGGGGCGGGAAACCCACTACTCAGGTGCATTCATTGTTGTGAAATGTCAAATCTTCCCCCAGTATTTTTACACTTATCACTTCTTACCCATTTTTCACTGCCAAAGTTCTTGCCAGAGAAATACTGATTAGCTCAAGTAAATTACTACCAATTTCCTTCCCACTGGTCTTTTCTGTCCATATTCTACAATCAGTGAGATACCAGGCTTAAAAATCTTTAAGGACTTTCTATTAACCACGTTCTATTATCTACTTTATTTAGAATATCTACAAAATACTAAATAAATTGATTTTCTGAAGAGCTTACATCTCAAAGGTGTCTGAACTAAGTACACCGAGAACATATTAAGTGGCAAACTGCTAGACAGGGGAACAAATCAGTAAAAACTGAATGTTCAGTCCATGCCAGAAATCTAAGCATGTCAGTCTATTATCACTTTTTATCTAATTAATACAAACACTCTGTATATTAAGATTTTTATTCATTGTAAAGATTAGAAAACGGAGACACAGAAAGTTAAGAGATTTATCTCAGGTCACAAAACCAGTTAAGTTATAAAGCCAGAATACATACTCAGAACTGTCTGATTTTAGAGTTGTGCTCTTTTTACAAAGTACTCAAATGCTATAAATACTCTGAAGTTATAAGGATCTACAACACAGACACTGCCCTCAAGTGACTATCTGTCTACTATGTCTACACAAATGATATCAGGCATTATTGATGATCCATTTGTATTTAATTTCCCAAGCAAATAAGAGCACTATGGAGTCCTGTGGGCAGTAAATAATATACAGTCAAATTACAAATGTTCTGTGACAGTAGTGGAAAAGAAAAAAGCTACAATACTGCAAATAACCAACTAATAGGATAAATATGTGGTCAGTTGGCTTGCCATCTGCAGAAGTTTAAAGCCATAGAACTTTAAAGATTAATTAAACTTCTACTTCACACACCTTCACCTATTGAGCAGTTACTGTGTCAATATTAAACATGTAATTACAAATATAATGAGTGCTAACAGACATATGTAATTTTATGAAAACATCAAACAGAAGAAACTAACCTAGACTGACTAGGGTGCTAGTGAGGATGTCAACAACATTTTCCTCAGAAAATATAGCATTTAAGGTAACCTAGTAGTTGCATAGATTTTAGTTGGATAAAAAATAAGAATAAATATTTCATGGAAAGGAAATTATATAAAAGTCTGAGAAGTTAAGGGAGAAAGCTTCTTCTGATGAACTGAATGAAATCTATGGTATGACTAAAACAGCACAAGCCAGAGTAACGGGATAACAGCTGATGCTGGAGAAGCAAGAAAGGATCAGGCACAGAACCTAGAAAGGCATGTTCATGAAACTGGATGTGACACCAAAAGCCAGTTAAGCATATGATAAAGAGGGCTAATTTAGAATGAAAATTAATGGTATATCTCAAAATATTCATTCACTGAATGGGCATTCAATTAGTTTTGGTAGACTATTATACCTACTCATTAAAAATGAGCATTACTCATACATTAAACTCTGTGAAAATATGTGACTATTAAAAACAGAAATAACAGTTTTTTAGTGCTAATTATGATATAATATTTCTAAGAAATTTATCAAGTAGAAATTGACAGTATCTTCATTTAATAACCAAAACACATAAATCTCAGAGAAGTTAATTGATCTTGGTAACACAATTGCGAAGCAGTCCAGAACTGCCTAATGACAATGCCCTTGTTCTCTATCACTGAGCAGTACCATGGCATTTTGTTCTCATAAATTTAAAAAAGAGTTTTTTCAGGTAAATTATATTTGATCAGAAAAAATAATGTTTACTTACTTTTGAAGCTGCTGTGGCAGTCACACTTTGGGGAACTTCCTGAGGTTTACTGCTTCCATGTGAAGATTTATTTCCCCGGTCTCTCTGTCTTTGCCGACATTCTAAACAGTTTCTCACAGCAACACAACAAACTATTTTAAAATTCAAAAACATATTGTTAATATAAATTGTTGACTTTTGTGTCCTGGAAAAGTTGCTAGTTTGTTACTTTTTCCCTTTCTTTCCCCTTGCTTCATAAATTATTACTCTTAAAATCAACTAGATCAGTAATTTTTAAAATTATGAAATACAGTAATCAAAGTACCTACAAAATACACATGCAGTTAAAAAATAAAACAAAGTACCCATATACCACTAAGCAGCTGAAGAAACAAAACATTACCAGGGTCTTTGAAACCCCTAATGTATCCTTCCTTATTCTGTTACCCTCTGAACTTCACAGTTCTGAATTTATGGATCAATAATTTTTTTAAAACATAAAAAAGTTTCACTGCCACACAGATACAAGGTGAACAACATGGGTTAACAGTGTTTAAATAGGGACATTTGTTCACCTCAAGAAGCAGTAAGATTGGGATAGTTTATTTTAACCTTCCAGCATTAAGTATATCTAACATGTTTGTGGGGTAAGACACTACCCTCAGCATTAGTTTTTCAAATGTGGATTCATAAACAGATTTGCATTAAAATCACTTCAATGACAAATGTTAGTCTTACTGATTTTGAAAGAATTCCAAGTACATTTTACTCTTGATTTCAAATTATAAACCATTAAAGATGACCAGTTCTGTGACACCTCCAGTGTGAAGACACAATTTTTTTTAAATTTAGTAATTCTGATGAATTATAAAAATAATCTCTATATGTCAATATAATCTCTATATTATATAATGAATTTACATAATCAATTTTTTTACGTGGTATGTAAAAAATTTTTTTACGTGGTACCATAGGGATTTATGAAACTGATCTGTAGGTAATTACTTGACATGCACTATTGTTCTAACAGACTTACCTAATCTTAGGCACTGTTGCATTTTGTTCTAACAGACTTACCTAATCTTAGGCACTGCCGCATTAAACCTCCAGAAGACATGTTTTTTTCAGCTTCAATCTCACTAAAATTTAGAGAGCTTGCAAATACAAGCACATCAACCATAGCCATCAGCCGGCTGAGGAAAGTTACTGCTGTCTCAGCTGACATGCCTTGTGTCACTTCAATATTTTCCAATTCCGTCTTTAAAAAAGTAGAAGATTTAAGTCTTGTTTAAAATTTGGAAATTTGGAAATATAATACATATGCATATTTACTACAGGTGAGCATAATTTAATACATTTATCATGTTTTACAAACAAAATAAATGAACAACTAATTCCATATAATCACCAGAGCTGGTTACCAAATTTGGTTACTTTACCTATCAATAATCCTTGAATAAAGGAAAAGCCCATTTTAAAATCAACATTAGCTTTAAATGTCTTTAGTTATAAAAATGACATTCTAAACTTAAGATGATTTCACAAAGATACTTAGAGAGAACTATATATATGTACTTATACTAATTGTTTTATTTTATAATGTATAAAGATTTTAAATTGATATTTCTTTCCTAAAATCTTCATTCCCAATAATAAAAAGGTAGGCTTTAATTTTTATTTCCTATAAATGTATGATGAATAATAGGGAAAATATATGATAATTTAACTTAGGATCAAAATGAGATGGCTATCAATTTAGAATAACAATTTCTTATCCATTTTAGAATAAACTGAAACAACTAGGTACTTTACATATACGATAAAACTCTAGGGTAAAAATAATCAAGATCACTAACTCATCTGCAGATATTTAATTCGTGACTTATAAAACACTAGTAATAAAACCATAGCATTCTAGATTGGAAAACTGTACTTTCACTAAAATATTGTCTACAATAAAATCTAATTTTCTGATTTCAGAGGGAATATTACAACCTATCATGTTTCTTAACATATATAACTTTGTAGTCTTTTAAGCAATGTTAACATTTCTTACTTTATTTTGCCCCATGGACTACATAGCACGTTAATTATTTTTGTTCCTTATGATTAGCCCTCATTTTATCAGTGGCTCAAGGAACCAAGGAAGGGAATGCTTTATAAGTAAAAAATAATATTGTTGAAATTTTCTGAAATGGAAACACTAGCCATACCATTAACATTACCTCTTAACCAGATGATAAATTCAACTATGAGGTTAGCTTATATAATAAGTATCTACTCCTATTTAATGTTCCGTTTTGACATTGTTTATAGCCATCTTTATACCTAAACTTCTCCTTGCTTGGAAGAAGCAGGAGCATTAACATGGAAACGTGAGCAGAAAACATTCAAAAAAGAACTCAAAATACTCAAAACATTTCTTGTGCACAAAGTGGGCAATAAAAATGATAGGTGACTACTGCAAGCATGTAACTAAACTCAGTTTTAAATGCCATATAAAATGTAACTATTCCTCCTTCCATTTAACAAAATAAGGGTAAAACCACTCTCTCTAAAATGAGCCTGGAAAGAGACAGAAATTTGTTTTCAGTTGTTACATTATGCCAATTCAGTACACATGGCATAAAGAAATAATTCATTACTTGGATTTTAAAATGCAGATTCTTTACTTCTTAGCACTTCATTAATACACAGCATAATTTTATAATATCAATTAAAAATCCATGACCATGACATCATAGTTCATAAGAAAAAGCAAAAAATTCACTTTAAATCTGTTTTCAATTTAAAATGTTCTATAAAGGAATGATGAACTTGGCCATTTCTTAGGTCTATCAAATACTGTAAATAATTTTTCAAATGTTAGGATTTAGAATATCTGTATCTGTGTTCTCAAAGAAATTCTTCATCATCTTGAATCACTGAAATTGCAAGACAGCTATCTCACTTTATGCATTATATAATGGTTTTATTTTGAGTGTTTTGACCTGTTAAACTATGCTTTCATTTTAAAATGAGTGAATTATAAATAGAATTATTAAGGTGTCCATATAATCCACCAAAGCGTTTTTTTGACTCAAAAATAAAATTTTAAAGTAAAAGACATTTTCAACACAGAAGTCTAAAAGAGAATTTGTATCCATTTTATATAAATTTAATTTAAAAAATAATTAAATATGTATGTAAGCATCATAAGATACAGCTAAATAAATAAAGATCACTCTCATACAATTACTAAATCTTAAAATAATATATTTCATCCAATTTACTTTCCTTAAAACCAATTAAAATCTGATTGTACATATGACTGTGACACCATTGTGTTCATTATGATAGTTTAATCTAGAAATTATTGTGCATAATAAAATAGTGATACATCAATGCATTGGGAAAATAATTCTTTCAATGACTCTTTTAAATGTACAAAAGATAGGTCTAATGTTAAAGATGATATGGAAACTCAAAATATAACCAAGTCAAAAATTTCATAAATAAGTAAAAACAAAACTTGAAACTGAAAAGCTGAAAATTACTACAAAAGTAATACTAACCTTAGAACCCTGGACATGCATTAGACAAAACAGACGACAGACCAAAAAAGTACAAGAAAAGGAAATTATTAAATTAAATGAAAATACAATGTAAAATTGAAACACAAAATAATATATTTTAAAATTATATTTGATTATTTTATTAAAAGCAAATTCTCAGAAGAGATTTTCATTTTATCAATTACATATGATCAAGGTTAAATATCAAATATTTAGACTTCAATTTATTTTTATTGTAGTAACTCTGCCCAAATAATAAATATAAGTATAGTTCGTATTACAAATAATGCATACTCCATTTTATAAAACAAATATCTTTTCCTATAATTAATGCAATATTTTAATAAATAAGCTAATATAATGCCTCTGCAAAATCTCTACTTCAATTCTGGTTTAGGCAGAAATGACTCAGGGAAATGAACTATTTATACCAATCTCTAGAATTTTCTATAAGGAAATAATGTAATTTGTATTCTCAAATATACAGAATCCTTCCCATAGTTCAAAATTCCCAGAAGTTATTAAATAATAAAATATTTGAGAGATTATAACTTATAAACCACTTTCCCATGGTAGAAATTAACTTGATATAATAAATGAGGCCTGAATATAAACTAAGGTAATTAAATAGATATTTTACTAAGTTTAAAGTTCTTATTAAGTTAATAATTATATTCAGCATATTCAAATATTAGATAGGATTAAGTATCACAATAAAAATCATCAACTATTCTAATTTTTGACAAGTACATATGAGTATAAATTGTAAGACATGATATTTTCATGGTACATTGTGTAGAAAAACATATAAAAGCATCTTGATAATACTAAATTAAGATCAGTCCTATGAGATAAACAAAAGAACAGCAAAACCAACATTATTAGTAATTTTTCCAAATCTATTTATGATATATTTTGATAATAAAAATAAACTAAAATTAAGACTTTGTCATTTTTGTACAGAAAAGAAAAAGCAGCTCTTCTTTCTTATCATTATGAAACTACTAGGAGTCAGAAATGTCAGTCTCTACCATTTTTCTGAAACAGAGAAAATTAAGCCACTGAATTAAACTCTGTAATATTCAGTGTTCTGGATGGCTGACCAAAGCGGTCAACTTGAAATCACAAAGTGTGCAATCTGTGGTTGATCCAGGTCCTTTGCTTTTGTTTTTCTTCTCCAATTCTTTGCTTTTATTCATGACCAACTTAAACAATACAGTAGAGAATAAGTGAGAGGAGTCAACTAACTAGTCACAGAAATATTAACTAAAAAACTCATCATCAACAACAAAAACAACGCTGTTTTCCCAAACCAAAGATCGGCCAAACTGCATACTAAGAGGTCTATTTTTTCCCCCTCAAGCACTACAGTTAAAACTATTGGTCTAACTCGGAGATTTGAAGCTATTTTTGTAATTTATTTTCTGTGCTATATATGAATTTAAGTAATCTAGGGAAAACTGAAACTCCCATAAAGTGCAGCTTCTTCAAGGGTACTAAGTTCCAGGTACTCAAACTATCATTATAAACAATACATATATTCTTTTTTTCTTAAGTTCCATTAAGATATTTTCCTCCCAACTAAGATTAAACAGTTCAAAATTTTCTTCCATGATGATGATACTACAACAGCAGTACATAAATGTTATCTCTAGTATAAATTATTATACCTATGTAAGCTTCTGGAGCAGAAAAGAGACCAGTTCAATGCCAATCCCATAGAAACAGCAGCCAAAAAATATTTGTTTATGTATCGTCTATGGCTGCTTTTGTACTTTTGCAGCAGAGTTGAGTGGCTGTGACAGATAGCCATATTGCCCTAAAATATTTGCCCTAAATGAAACCTAAAATATTTCCTATCTGGCCCCATACAAAAAAGTTTTCCAACTACTGCTGTAAACCATTATTATTCCTATTTATTCATAAAATGTGTATCTGCATATAATAAGAATATTCTGAAAAATTATATATGTAAACAAAATTACCAGATCACTCAAACATTAGTTTCAAATATTTCCGTCTCTCTTCATTTATCTAGTATTAAAATTCTAAAAGCATCTCAAGACAAAGTTTCCCTTCTGTAATCTTCACGGTTGCCAATGTTTCCTTTTTTTGCTTATTCCTTCCAAAATTCTCTTATGACTTTTTACATTTTAAATTTAAATATAAAAAGTCCAAATATTCAAGTCTAATTTATTCTTTATTGAACTTCCTCTTTCCTAACTTTTTCCCTTTGCTACATTACAACTTCTAGCAAGAATACTACACAACACAGTACTATAAAAACAACATGCAGCAGTCAGCACCAATCATAGTTCTACCAGATACGAAATGGGAGAAAGGTTCGGCTATTTCTCTTAACGAAGCAATTCATTCAAAGAACAGAAAATCAGGTATGAGGTACAACCAGGCATAGGTCCAAACAATTAATGGGCCAAAATAACAAAAATATAGAAGTTGAGAAAATAAACAAAGGTGTCCATAATTGAATGAATTACCAAGTTTGTTGAGACAGTCTACGTAATAAATAATTTTAAATTCCAAACTATAGTAGTCAAAATTGAATTGTAATCATTTTGGAAGCCAACCTTAAAGCGTCAGTATCTATACTGTACAATTATCATAAAATAAATAAGCACATTTGACTGGTGCAATAGTATACATGTTATAATTTCATTAACTTAATATCCTATCTTAATAAAGATCTTTTGACTATAAAATGTGGAAAGCTATTCAGCAATGTGAATATTTTAAACCTATACAAATTTTAGTAACTTACTGCTAATCTGTTTATTTTATATAAGAAGCATTTTTTGTTCCGTAAAAAATTTAAAAACATTCAGTATTACATTTCAAAGTGAATTTCAACACAACCTTTTAAAATTTATTTATAACAAATGATAATTTATAAGACATAAAATATCATTTACGTGATCAAGAAAAATGCCACAAGGAAAGCATTGATGTATTCAGTATTTACTATATTAAAAAAAAAAAAAATGTTGGCCAGACACGGTGGCCCATGCCTGTAATCCCTGCACTTTGGGAGGCCAAGACAGGCACGTCATCTGAGGTCAGGAATTTGAGACCAGCCTGGCCAACATGGCAAAACCCTATCTCTATTAAAAACACAAAAATTAGCTGGTGTGGTGGTGCATGCCTGTAATCCCAGCTACTCAGGAGGCTTAGGCAGGAGAATTGCTTGAACCCAGGAGGCAGAAGCTGCAGTAAGGTGAGATTGCCCTGCTGTACTCCGGCCTGGGTCACTGTCTCAAAAAAAAAAAAAAAGAAGAAGAAAAGAAAAATGTTCTCTATGTCTCACTATTAGAAAGCATTTTAAAAATCATACATAAATCTCAATTAACCAGAATTTGGTATAAATCATCAGAGGAAAAGAGAGATTAAAGAGTGGTGTATGAATACTTGGACTCTTCACATCCCATCAACCATTTATACTATTCTTCTTAGCTCTATTTCCTTGGTTTAGCTGCTAATTTGATTAAGACCCTACTGGTGACTTGCTCTATTGCATTGCTCCTTCCAAACTTGGCATGTTTCCCTCTGTGGACTTCTTGAGCAAATTCATGAATAAAATAAAAGAGTAAGGCCTGGGGAAAGTGTGTGAGGATATAGCCTGTGGCTGCTAATACTGAAGTTTCAATGTTGCTCTGGTGGTGGTGGTGGTGGTGGTGGTGGCATTGACAAAAGGAGAGTAAGAAAAAGAGTCGGGCCAGGCAACTTTGGGAGGCCAAGGCGGGTGAATCACAAGGTCAGGAGTTTGAGACCAGCCTCAACAACATGGTGAAACCTATCTCTTCTAAAAATACAAAAACTTCTGAGTGGTGGCGTGCACCTGTAATCCCAGCTACTAGGGAGGCTGAGGCAGGAGAATCACTTGAATCCAGAAGGGAGAGGTTGCAGTGAGCCAAGATGGCACCATTGCACTCAGCCTGGGTGACAGTGCATGACTCCATCCCAAAAAGGAAGGAAGGAAGGAAGGAAGGAAGGAAGGGAGGAAGGGAGGGAGGGAGGGAGGGAGGAAGGGAGGGAGGGAGGGAGGGAGGGAGGGAGGGAGGGAGGGAAAGAAAAAGTCATGTACAAAAAGCTTGTTAATGATGAAATAAACTTGGAGATCAACTTGGAAACACTGTCTTACCAACTAGTAGACATCTTAGTAAAATGACACATTTCCCTCTGGCAAAGGTTTACTTTTTGAGCTTAAGGATGAGTTTCGAATACGGCAATAAGAATATGCGTAATATGAGTAGCATAGTTCTATATTCTTTCCCATCTGAGCAAGTAGCTATGGAGTCTGCTTTGGTATGAATCAAAGATTTTGTTTTTAATAACAAAGTTAACATTGACCTATTATATTTTAAATGACATACATAATATTAAATGCCTTTAAAATGTATTATATTAACACATTTCAATGTTTTCTATGGAAACAAATCAAGACAAGGCTAGATTTTGTAAAACAAATGTTGGATCAGTAAATAAATGAAAATGTTAAATAACAAGGATTTTAAGAGTTTATTATACCATAGATTTGAAGAGATATGTAATATCTCTGATTAAGAATACAATACTTTTCTGATGATGAAGTATTCATCAGAATTACCAGAGAAATATTTTCATAACCACACATACCTGAAACCCAACGATAAATAAAAAAGGTGGAAATAGAAATTTAAATGGTTAAAAAGTTCCCTAAAAAGTACAGGTCTGGTTAAAATCTGCAGCACAGAACACCACTGAAATGCTCAAGTTATGTAGTTATAACATATAACCACTAGATGGAGGCAAAGTACTTACAGTTGGTGATGTAGCAGCAGAGAGCAAAGGTAAAATTCCTCCACAAGCAATGATGATGTTGTCTACCATTTGGGAAATGAGGTGAATTGTGTTATGTACAAAAATAATATTTTCATTGCTATTGACAAAATCCATTACAGACTTTGTGGAATGGCTAAAATACAGAAAAACAACAGAAATGAGTATGTATTTTGCTTACTTTAAATGAGAAGCTTAGACAATTTACTTGGAATAACAAGTGAAAAAGTACAGAATTTTAGGAGCTAGACATATTTAAAATGGAATTATTACAAAATAAAGCAATTTATAATTGAAATAACATATGCCAAAAACTAAGCATTCATCTCCACAGGGTTTTATCTAAGTATATTAACTTTTTTTTATTGCTTGAAAAATATAGTACTAGATTCTAAGACATGTGACTGAGTCAATAAATTTGGCTAAAAATATTATTTTTGCCAAATCTGAACTTTTTTGGTTGAAAGGTAAAACGTTTTAAATATAAAAAGTGTATCTAATGTTAAAAATAATATGGAAACTCAAAATATAACCAATTCAAAATTTTCATAAATAAGGACAAATAAAATTTGAAACTGAAAACCTAAAAATTTAACTATAAGTTCTATTTTGTAGGCAGTTTCAATTTGTCACATAACCAATGACTGCAGCCCAACCTTTGACAAGTCACATTGAAAATGTATACCGTTAAAGAAGTGACATGATAGGGAATATAAATAAATCAATGCATTTTATTGAATAAAAAAAGAAATAAAATCTCAAAGTACGTTGGTAGTAGAGTGTTCCGATACAAAACACACAATGTAGATGTCAAAAAATTATACTGCTTTCATTTGGTATCAGTCAAAAATATAAAAATATATAAACTTTTTTTTCTTTTTGAGACAGGATCTCTTCTGCCGTCCAGGCTAGAGTGCAGTGGTGGGATCATGGTTCACTGTAGCCTCAACCTCCCTGGGCCAAGGTGATTCCTGAGTAGCTGGGACTACAGGCTGACACCACCATGCCTAGCTAAGTTTTACAGAAACAGGGTCTTGCCATGTTGCTCAGGCTGGTCTCGAACTTCTGAGCTCAAGCCATCCTTCAGCCTTGGCCTCCCAAAGTGATGGGATTACAGGCATGAGCCACTAAACCTGGCCTGAACTGTTTTTTAATGGTGAAAAAAATTAAGAGGGAAAAAAAAGAAACTACTCCATGGCCAAAATTAAGTCAATAATGCTCACCTTTTTAGAGCTGTGAATTATTATCTATCACTGTATATCGAAAATTTCAAGATGTTTCTACCTGTCCTAAAAATAAAGTGTTACCTTTAAAAAATTTAAATTACATTAAATTCTTCTTGGGTAATTTCATGAGAGCCCATCAAAGAAAACAAAACACAGAGTAGGTGGATGGAAAAAAAGCTGAGTATCACTCACTTGGAGGCTACTCATATTATAATTATTAAATTCCATTATTTATCTCTGTACATTGGTCTTCATGTTAACAGTAATGTATTTCATGGTACTTTGGTTTCCTCAGTTACCATCTCTAGGTAATTTATCATATAACAATTAGCAATGAAAAGATATGAGTAGTCTAAGAACAAATTGATGAAATAAAAGTAAAATCTTTCTATGGCAGACTTTATTGACTCCACAACACTTACAACTTTTTCTTTGCTAACACACATTCTAAATTTTGTTCTATTACTGAGCTTGATTGGGTATAGAAAAGATTAGCCTTAACCTAGTTACTAGTTAATTAACCAGTATTAGTCCTTATAGGCCAACTATTATAATCCCATTTTCTTGTGCTGACAATTGATTTCAAAAGAGGATGGGATCATTCTGGCTGATGAGACAAAAGGGGGGAATTTCTTGAGGGGATTCTTTTAAAAAGAAGAAAAGAGAGGAAAAAGAAGAGAAAGAGGAGAGAGAAGAAGAGTCAGAGGAAAAATGGGAGGAAGAGGAAGGAAGAAGAGTCTCTGCCTTTTAAGGGGGCAAGTTTCTTATGCTGAATTGACATTGGGAGCTGAAGCAGCCACCTTAAATCCTAAAAGGAAAATGAAGCCGACACTCCTAAGAATGTTGTGCTAGATCATTAAGTTGCCCTTGTTACTTATATTCATCAACTTCCTAATTGTATTCATGCCGATGTAAATGATATGCTCTCATAATTAGTTGCATGTTTACTATTAAAAAATAAAATTGAAAATTTAGCAAAACAATGGTTTATTTTATGTGATTTGCTGTCTTTAAGTTACTATCTCTGAACCGATATCCACTAACTGCTTAAATACTACAGGCTCTAAATACACATCACAGAGTGATTTTAAACTCTAAACAATATATATATACATATGATCACTAATAAATTTAGTAATTGGTACGAATTTAAATAGTAAAAAATAAAAATGTGGAAATTCCTTTACTCAAGGGAGATTTTTGGTTTTGTCAAGCCTCTTTAAAATAGAATAGGCAATGGCAGATTTTAAATATTTGCTTTTAATTCATAAAAAAGAAATATTTCTACCTCCTCCAAACATGCACATCGGTTTCTAATGCAAACAGCAAATCAGTGAGAAGCCGCTGGTGCATTGGAGACCATTTAAACTCAGGAATACGAAACATTGTAGTCCGTGGACCTGGGCTAAACTGTCGTCGCTGTTCCTCAGTCATTGGCATTCCTCGAAATCCTAAGTCAACTCGGAGATCTCGGTCTTGTTGGGTGATAGACCGACCCTGCACAGCCTGAAGAAGGAAAAGGTGAACTTTTGTGGAATACAAAAGAAGTGCCTTATTTCAAAATGAAACTGTGAGCGAAGTAAATAATGCTTTAATGCTTTTGCATATGACTTTAGCAGGCTAATATATATCACATATATTATTCACCTGGTAATTCTTTGTACAGGAAACTTTTGGGGCTGAAGTCTCCATTATTGCTTTTAGTTTACTATTGCAGAGACTAGACAAGATAATCAAATACCTAAAGTTAACACCAAAGTTCACATTGAAAGCCAGGCCCTCTTTACCCCATTAAGGGTCTTTAAATTAGACCACATCACTTCCTTACTGAAGTGAGCATATACAAAGTGAAGTATACTGGATATATGTCATCAACTAATTGTAACTAAAGCACAAGATTAGAAACAGTATTACTTGAACAGTTTCAAGTTAACTTTAAAGTCTATTTCACTTACAATACTTCAATTCAAAAACACAAATGCATTTGATAAGTTAGAAAACAAACCAGAAAAATGTCTATAAACTCCAAATGAAAAACAGACAACTCTAGCGTTCAACAGGCAAGCCTATTGTTCAATAAACAATGCACGATGTTTTCCTTTATTTTACATCTGTACCTAATTCAGTATTCTCATCCTTTGCCAATTATCACTTCAGTGCAACTGCCACAGAAATAGAAATTGGCAGTTGGAGAAAAAATAAAAATACCTTCCCCACACACATAATATTATTGAGAATTCTTATTGAAGTACAAAGACACAGAAAGGCATGGTTTACTCTTCACAGTATAACCCTAATGGAAACACATTCAATGTATCTTCAATGACATTAAAAGGCAAGTGGGACACCCAGAGGACAACAAAACCCAAGTCATTAACGATAAAAGTATTCTGATTTCTTACATTCTTAACCATAAGGTATTATTTAGCCTAGAAAATAAAGTAGTCATAGCTCAAAGCTCAATAATTAAAATCTGTATCAGAAAACATCACGTTTTTAGCTTTACTCCAGTGAGGTGAAAACTGAAGCGCTAACATTTCCTAACAACCAGACCTAAGGGTCTTTAATTGTCTATAACATATTCCTATTCAAGATGTTGCATAGAAAATTCTCACTTCTAATAATTCTATTTTTTCTCAGCCATATTACCTACCTCACAGGGTTGTTGTGAGGATTAAATCTGAAAACATATAGCACAGTGCCCGGAACATAGCAGGCACTTGATAAATAACAGTTCCCTTTTCCCTTCCCCTTCATTTATCAGTTCAATATGGGCTCCAAGTCCTCTTTTCTATACTCCACAGAACAGTGTTGGGCCTGAAGCTTAAAAGGTTAAAATTAATCGAGTATACAGAATGAAGATCTTCAGTACAAAATGTGTAAATGTAGGCACAGAGTCATAAAATGTTGGAACTGGTAGAGACCTTAAAGGTCATTCTTTAGTGCAACCTCTTGTACTATATAAGGAAACTTAGGCCCAGAGAGGTTGAGCAAAGTTACACAGAAGAATGTGGCAGAGTTGAAATTATTATTGAGATATATTTAATTTCTTATATACATAAAATTATACTACACTATTTAGTTCCATAAATTACTATTATAGTATGATTGAATACAAACATGAAGTAATTGGTAAGAAATTACTCTGCTTTGGTGCTAACAACTCTTATCTACGCAATGCATTTTTGTTTATTTCTAGAACTCATGTAATAGAGCTTACTTGTGTCGTAGTAGTTGTCTGGATTTTTCGGATTTCTTTTCCTGATTCTTTGCCGTCATCAGACCTCTCAGTATCTGAAATTATACTTCCTGCATCAATATTTGGTACAATTTTGCTACTAGAAGACTCAGTTTCCAGAGTTGTAGCAGTCATTTCAGCATACTCCAGCCCCTTAGTTGATGACGCTAAGTCTCTTTCAGAAACACTGCTCATTCCATCTGAAGTTGTGTGGATTTTGAACTCTTTTTCTTCTATTATACTGGATGTACAAGTTAAGTCTACACTACCGGTCATGTGAGCAAGCAATCCAAGATCATCACTAACACCAAGATGTACTTGTGTGTCCTGAATATTTGGAATAATGTGATTGCTAGAAAGTTCGGGAAGCAGTTTTTCCTCCTGTTTGGGTATTTTATCAAAGAGAAATGATGTGCTACTATTGGGAAGTTCTTCTTTCTCATCTGCTAATGTTATCAATGGACCATTATCCTTTTCTTCATTTTTTTTAATGATACCAACACCTCCATGTACATTGTTCTGGAGTTTCTCGACAGCAGCACTATATACATTATCCAGTAGAGATTCAACCTCCACAAGGGCACCATTCTCTCCACCTACTAAAGTCTCCGGTGATAAATCCATATCATCGAGCTTTACTTCTGTTGCCTCCACTTTCTCTGCTTTTATATCTACTAAAAGATCATGTACTTCCACATGTACTCCACTTCCTGGTCTATCTGAATTTCCAAGAATATCATCTGACACTTTTGTTGACATAAGTAAGTCTCGGGTATCTGTGCTGACAGGGTAATCGGTCTCACTTTCTGGGCTCTGGCTTTGTGAAAGATCTTCTATCTCTCGAATTTCCATTCCACCTTTTGCTCCTGTTGTCTGTGATGAAAGGCCAGAAATGGTGCTCACATTCCCTTTCTTTCCTTTTTTAATGTTTTCCTCCTCTTGTCTTTGATATTCTTCATACATTTTGGCTAGATATTCCTTATGAGCTTCGTAAGTGACCTTAGGAATAAGTAAAGAAAACATTAAGGCATTTTGTACATATAAAAAATAATAATAAATAATACAAATTAAATTGTGGAAATAGCAAAAATACCTTGGAATGCCAGAAATTTTAAGATTTCAAAGCTGGCCCTTGTTAATCCTAAAGCAAGTGCTTAGTTTCATTAAGTAACTGGAAATAATCACCAAATACAGCTATATATGATTTATTACATGAATTGCCCAAAAATCACACAGATAAGCCAGCAATATATTTTCTTTTAGGCCAAGTATTTCAATGTTACCCAAACCTAAGATGCCAGGTAACTTCCACACATTTATGTAAGTGTAAACAGAGAATTAGCAGCTAAAAATATACAATATCCAAAGTACTACTACTACGTCGGTTTTCACCATCTATTGCTCATATGTGCACCTGTCACAACAACGGAAATTTTAAAACCTCACATATATCATTAAATATATAAATTTACAAAGTGTTAAAACATCACAGTTTTATCCTTATATGTGCTACTTTGAATTTGTTACTTTACTTCGGCTTCTACATTAATAATCAGGATAAATATTTTTTGCACAAAGACCTGCAATGTCTTTTTCTTTGCTATTTTCAAATTTGTTAAAACAATGATAAATGTGAGGTGTCAATATATTACAAAATATAAATTTGTAACAGAAATAAAAGCTTTTCTAATATTTTTTAAAGTTCACAGCATTCTTCTTATAAACATGGGTACTATTAATTTATATTTAAATAAGTTAATGGAATTTTAGATTGGGGGTAACCATCCTTTAAAGAATACTTCATAATACAAAAATCTCTTAAATTTTACAGAATAAGAAAGCAAGTCCCAAAAGTGGGGGCTGGCAATCTTGGCCCATGGGACAGATCTGCTTATCATCTCTTTCAGTGAAAAAAGCTTTATTCAAACAAAGCCATGATCATTCATTTACATTATATATTGCTTTTCACACTGAATGGCAGAGTTGAGTAGCTGCATCAGAAGCTCTATAGCCCACAAAGCCTATAATATTTACTATCTATCCGTTTAAACATTTTTTCTAACTCATGTTCAGAAAGACTAAATGAGTGTCCTAAAATCATAAAACTCAATATGGCACAGACTAAATTAAAAGCCATACTCTGACACCCAGGCTTCTTCTATGGCAGTTCATGATGAGAAATCTGTAACTCTGAATTTTCAAAATCTAATGTGTATATACTTGTACACTTTAATTCACTATTTGATTTTACCAAAGATCAAATAATACTGAAAATATAGACACACAGATTTTTAAGATTAAAAATAAAGACAAGACAATGCAATTAAAATACCACGAAACTCAAACACTTTAAATGTATTTATGAATCACTTGGAAATAAAAAAAAAATCTTACTACTTAAAAAATGTCTTAAAAAGTATATTTCAGAAACTATTTCAGGAAATATTATTCTAAGAACCAGTTAAAAGAGCAAGTGGCTCAGATTAAAGTTCTCAGATTTGCTATAAAACAGATGTAGGACAGCTTTGGGTATAAAACTCATAATTTATAAATTTTGGGTTTGAATTAATTCATCTGTAAGACATTTTTAAGTTCTAACGGTCTATGAACAGTGAGGGGAAAAAAAATACAAAACTAAGATACAGCAATCTGTCAAAATCTAAGATGCCCACAAGATGGCACCAGATGCGTATTTGTAGCCATTTAATACACTGCTTTAACTCTGAAGATATTAAAATGTTAAATCCCGTGTTACCTTGGAATGGGCTATTGAAAGAGTATCCACCCAGACTCTCCAGCCTCCCCATTCATATTTTATTGCATGATACAAAAGAATCCGGAAGATATTGTAGACCATTTCAGTAATCTTCTGTTCCTCAGAATTTTTAGGATTGATATAGCCAAGAGAAAACATCCAATCCTGCCACACTGAACACTGCAATAAGCATCTACAGAGAAAAAAAATTAGATCTCATTAAAAATACCCAAATTAAGTCAGAATTTACTATTTTGAAATTTTGATAAAGTCGTGAAAATATGATCTGATCTGGCCTCAATAAAGCAAGGTACAGTCATGCTGCACATTCTATATTTTATACCTGGAATGACTTTCTTTTATTTTTCTACCTGAAAAAATCCTAATTATCATTCAAAATCACTTTCCTAACTTTCACAGTCAGTTTTACTTACTGATTCTCTACTTTCTTACCACCTTTGTCACTCACAATGTACTTAACACATTATATATTAATCATTGCTTTATGGTTTTATTTTCCACTGGAATATACTCAGACTGTGTACTAATACTACCTTGTGTAGCACAGGGTCTTACACTGCACACAACAGGCACTCAATCAATATATGTTAAATTATAGACTCAAGCAATGACTACCACAGAATTCATGGCCTCAGAGTCTACCCCATATTCTAGCTAACTAGCTTAAAAACATACAACAGGCTGGGCGCAGTGGCTCACAACTGTAATCCCAGCACTTTGAGAGGCAGAGGCAGGTGGATCACGAGGTCAGGAGTTTAAGACGATCCTGGCTAGCACAGTGAAACCCCGTCTCTACTAAAAATACAGAAATTAGCAGGGCGTGATGGCACATGCCTATAGTCCCAGCTACTGGGAAGGCTGAGGCAGGAGGCTGCAACCAGGAGGCAGAGGCTGCAGTGAGCTGAGACTGCATCTTTGCACTCCAGCCTGGGCAACAAAGACTCCGTATCAAAACAAACAAACAAACAAACAAACAACAACAGCAAAACAAAATGTATAATCATCAGCCATAAGGAAAAAGGGGTGGTAAGCATAGATGAATATGGACAAATCCAACACAATTACAACTGAAAGTTCTATAGGCGATAGGTACCACTAAAAGGAATATTAAATTTTAAATAAGAGTTTGTTTATATGTACATTCATATCTACAAGTAAAATATAACATCCCTATAATTAAATAAAAATAAATAAAAGTATACTGAATACAGATTATGTCAAAGAAACATAAAATGCCTTTTCTGATGATTAAAAGTATTTAGCATTATGGAAAATATTTGAAATGAATTGAAAATTAAAAAGAGAGGAAATATTAATTTTGGAACAAAGTTTTGTTATAGTATCCAAACTGCTTACCTTCTATTTTCACGGCTGTTACTGAAAAGTTTTATCATATCAGACAAAAATAAACGACGAACTTCCATCAGCTCTGCACTGGGTGTAGAGTTTTTTAACAAAGTTGCCACCACTTTAAGAATCACTGTAAACAAAGAAAAAGGACTTGAAGATTTGTGACCATATCGTATCTTCAACTCACCTTCAAATAAATAGCACTATAATAGGTGAGTTAAAACTGTCTTGAACTAGGTAAACACCATAATAATCTAAGGGATTAGGAAAAATTTTGCTTTAGTCTCTGTTGCCATGTGCCTACCACAATACAATAAAGAACTGCGAGTTGCTCACTTGGATTCTGAATTTTCACTGTAGAATCTGGCTCTGGATGTGGTTTGTGTACAACTTGAGTACATACTTGCTCTGTCAAGATCTGAAAGATGAAGAATTTGAACTTCATTTAGAAAACAGTTTAAATCATAATTGCAAAATATAGATATACAAAGAACTGCAAAAAAAAGAAAAAAAAAAGGCAATTCAGTCCAAATCAAAAGAACAATTCTTCTAAAGGGATTTTTTCGAGATAGAGTTTCACTCTTATTGCCCTGGCTGGAGTACAATTGTGTGATCTTGGCTTACTTCAACCTCTGCCTCACAAGTTCAAGTGATTCTCCTGTCTTAGCCTCCCAAATAGTTGGGATTATAGGCATGCACGACCACACCCAGCTAATTTTTTGTATTTAGTAGAGAGGGGGTTTCACCATGTTGATCAGGCTGGTCTCGAACTCCTGATCTCAGGTGATCCACCCACCCTGACCTCCCAAAGTGCTGGGATTACAGGCGTGAGCCACTGTGCCCAGCCCTAAAGGAACTTTTAAATGAATTCCACATACTTCTAAACTCTAACTCTGTTTTCACCAAATTTTACTGATTATTTATAGATACAAAACCAGAACCAGTATCTATAGAAAGAAAGATTAATTAGGAAATTCATGAATTTATTATTTGAAATACCTTTTCAGTGTTCATAAAATTATCTACTTTTTTTTTTTTTTTTAAGAAACAGAATCTCAATATGGCACCCAGGCTGGACTGCAGTGTCACAATCATGGCTCACTGCAGCCTCCAACTCCTAGACTCAAGTGATTCTCCTGCCTCAGTCTCCCAAGTAGCTGGGACTACAGGTTCATGCCACCACATGCAGCTAATTATTTGTTTAATATTTTTGTAAAGATGGGGTCTCACTTTATTGCCCAGGCTGGTCTTGAACTCCTGGGCTCATGTGATCCTTCTGCTTCAGCTTCTCAAAGTGCTGGGATTAAACGCATAAGCCACCACACCTGGCCCGGACTTCAATAAGTGTGACAAGGGAAAGTTTTTCCTAACAATGTGGTTTGTTGTTATTTTTTTTAATGCGTTTTTAAGTTCTTTCTTTCAAATACAAACAACAGTTGACCAAATAAAGGAAAGAGAGAATTCTAAAACATTTACTAACTTTCCCACTGAAATGTGGGCTCTACAAGAGGAGGACTTTGAACATCATCTTCACTGTTATATTCCTAGTGATCAGCACCAATGCCTGACACATACTAGTCCTCAGTAAATAGTTGTTAAAGAATAATTAATTTAATTATACATCAATAATGTATATATGATTGTTCACCGTATTTTAGGCTTAAGCTTGTGTTTATCTCTTCTCTTACATAAACCCAATGAGGTTATATTTAATAAAGACATCATTTTATATCTGTTTAGCTTTAACATGGCAAATTCTGAATGAATAGTTCTAAGTCAAGTACAAAAACTACTGCAAAACTGCCAATGTTAGCTGAAAGACCAACTGAACATAGCTATATTGTAGAAGCTGAAGACGGAAAAAGTAAATCGAGAGAGGATGGTCTCTTCTGATTAGAAAAGGACTATGACATCCAGAAGTCTCATTTTTCTTCCCATTCTGCTCAGACTAAGACAGGATGTTTACTTAAGTATATTTGGAATGTTTGTGAAAAAGACATTCACTTGAAATAAAAACTGCCCTACTATCAAATGATAAATATAGCATATAATTACCCCCTGTTCTCATTCTCATACTTTTGATGAAACTAAACATTTCCTTGTTAAAACTAAACAGTGTTTCAGAACCTTCTAAACAGAGCACTCTGCATATGCACTCCTAATCAAATGGGGTTGACATTAAATAAAATTTCTTTGAATATCATATACTAAAGAAAAATCACTTACTGCTTGGTATATACCTATAAGGAGTTTTCGTACCAACTTGCCCCAAAGACCCCAGTGTACAGCTATAGCTGAGGGGATGGGATCCCAGAAAATTGGGGTTATAAATAAAGGATTCAAAGTAACTTCTGATGAGCTTGAAGGAAACCAGAACATACTCTCTCATGGTAGTTAAAATGTTCTCAACCAAAAGAGAAGAAATTGCATTGCCCAAGAAACAAAAGTGTTTATACTGTCTTTTTAAGTCCCTACTTTATCATCTAACAATGAAAGGAATAACTGTCTTGCCTAGCTAATAAAACTGCTAGGAAGATTAAATAAGTCTTCAAATATGAAAGCAGTTTGAAAACTATAACATACTCAACTATAAGCGTTTTTTAAATTACAAATATATATTCAGACACTCAATTCAACATGTATTTATTAATAACCAGTTATGGGTCCACACTCTGCTAAATGTTTGGAGATTGAAAATACATTGCTAGGTGCAACTACATTTCTAGTAGCAATTTATTTAATTATTGTTCTGGAGGCAGGCATAAATGTATGGCATATTAAGTAACAAAACATGGCAGACTATTAAGAACCTATGTAAGTTTAAAAAGGGAGAAGGGGAATAATGAGATAAATAAAAAGAGATGAATGTAGACCCAAACATTTTAATGAAAGGATAGGACTCAAGATGGACCCAATAAGGTTTGACTGGCTTGGATTGGTAAGAGGTATTAGTGGATAGCCCTTATCTACTAAAACAAAATTGTACGGAGGTTCAGAGCTGGATATGGATATGAAAACCATGTGCATTTAACACTTATAGCACATCTCAATTCACACAAGCCACATTTTAAGTGTTCAATAGCCACATGTCCCCAGTGGCTATAATGCAATAATGCAAGTATTCGACAGGGAAGAAAACAATAGTTAATCATAAGCATGGAGGTAACTTTACATGCTATATACGGGGATATGCCTGAGCCCAGCATTACATATTGAAATTTCATTTTATAAATGGAATTATTTTGCAATTCATGTGTTACAGAACTTTAGGCTGGGGCAGGAGCTACTGAAGCTATCTTTCTGATGCACCTGCTCCCCAGCTTCATCATGCATACATCATTTTATAGTATTACTACGCTCAACTTTTTGAGATGAGGTGGTAAAAATGGGTGGTAACCCTGCTGTTGCATCTAAGTGCCACTGTAGGTATTCGGGTCAGATAATCTTTACAGGTTTGGATAAGCCATCTAACTTTGTGACTTTTTATTCTGTGAACAGAAAGTCTGAATAAGATGGTATGTAACATACTGTCCACCCCTGAGATTCTATAATTCTGAGAAAAGTTTTATTGAGTACTTTGTTTTTAAGTTGACTAACTCGTAAAATGATTGCATTTTATATAACATTTTATATAATCTGTTATAACCTTACAGAAACAGATAATATAAAAAATATATGTTTTCCTTTAAACTGGTTAATTAAGGAACAAAGCTCTCATTTAGGTTGTAAGATCTTACACTTGGCTCCTGTTGTCACCACTAGATGTTTAATTAAATTAAGAAATCGGTACGCAAAAAGAACCTACAAAGCAAAAATAGTATCACAATGAAGTAATGAAACAGATATTATTGTTGAGAATTACAAATATATTAAACATAAAAATCTCCTTATTTTGTCTGTAGAAAACATATTCTAAAAATCAAACAAGGCTTAAGTATATTAGAGAGTGCTACAAATCATTAACAAAAGAAAAACATAATTATTCATAATTTAGAGATGGAGTAACAAAGCAAAACTAAAGATACAAACAGAATTTAAGATACAAGTTTTATAAATATTACAATTCCTAAATAATATGTATATAAAATAGTGTTGAATAATTTCAAAAGGAGATCCATTAAAATTAACTCAAATATTAGTATATATTCTACAGAATAAATTCACGCAAGAAAACTACAAACATAAATATTTTCTTAATTAATAATTTTTTTGGTTTTCAAAATAATTAAGATAGATTTTACATCTCACAACTTATATAATGTTGTCTGACATGTCCTACTAAAAAATCTGATTTTGTGCCTTAAAATTTATTGTTTACTGTATTACAAGCATTGTATCAGACTTAAAAAAATTAAATATCGCTATAACATGGTCTTTACCCTAGTAAGACTTCGAAAAACTTTTATTAAAATAACATAGAATCTTTTTTTTTTTTTTTTTGAGAGTGAGAGTCTTGCTTTGTCATCCGGGCTGGAGTGCAGTGGAGCAATCTCATCTCACTGCAACCTCCACCTCCTGGGTTAGACCTACTCTCCTGATTCAGCCTCCCAAGAAACCGGAATTACAGGTGCACACCACCACACTCGGCTAATTTTTTGTATTTTTAGCAGAGACTGGGTTTCGTCATGTTGGCCAGGCTGGTCTTGAACCCCTGACCTCAACTGATCAACCCGCCTTGGCCTCTCAAAGTGCTGGGATTACATGCATGAGCCACTGTGCCCAGCCTATTTTCTATTCTACTCTAAATTATCATTATCAACAACATAAGTTGTTTGTACACATTCCTAGAATTGTACTATTTATTTTGATACATTGCTGAGATTAAGGTGATTTCCCCAAACTAAAAAGAAGAAAATGAAGATTAAAAAAAGGTTTCAAACTCTGAATTATCAAATAACTAATTGTGCTAAGAGTACAAAACCTGGCTGATGGTAACAGGATAAATTAAACCTAAGCAGCAAGTCTGGAAGCAATTTTCTTTTTCAGTTAAATTTCCTTTACTACGTTAACGAAAATTTAAGTTGATACCCAACACACAAATTAATTTTTTTGCAACTAGATTGAACCCACCAAAAGATGTAATGTTTAAACTCTGGTGATCCAGAAAGAGTAACCCATTGTCCTGTCATTCTGATTATACAATTTGGTTTGGTAGTAGTATTAAAACTTATGTTGAAGACCCTTTCTGCTAATTTGTAGGACTAACAATGCTAATCATTCATTTATCATCTTTCTCTTTTGGCATTTTGTACACTTACATTAACTTTTCTTTTAGCATATGAGTTCATTACAAACTCAGAGTCCTTCAAAATTTATTTCAATTAACCATGATTATTATTCTATTTTAAAAACATATATTATTACCATATTGGTCAGGGACCATCCAAAAACAAAATGAAGAATATGTCTAGTTCAAGGCTTATAAGCCATTAATGAGGCTGTAATTCCCTTACATCCTATAGTGTCAAATCCTTCTACCATATTTACCTAAATATCAGAAGACACCAACTGGTTCATGATATTAGATCTTAAGGATGCTTTCGTTTGTATCCCTTTATGCCCTGTCAATATTTGTTAGCTTTTGAGTGAACGAATCCTGAAAACAGTATTTCCTGGGAGTACAGCTGGGTCATACTGCCACGGGGCTTTAGGCATAGCCTTGGCATGAGAATTAAGGAAGCTAGAGCCAGAAAGGGAAACCATACTCTAATATGTGGATGACGTCCTTGTATGCAGACCCACTAAAGAGGTCTCAGATAAGAATTTTATTCAAGTTCTAAACCTCCAGGGAGAAAGGGTATCCAGTCTCTCCATCCAAGACCCAGATATTCTAAACTGGAAGTAAAATATCTGGGGTACATCCTAAGCCCAGGAAACTATACCTTGTCCATCAAACAAGAGGAAGCTATCTTAAAGGTCAGGCCTCTACAACCGAAAAAGCAACTCGGAACTCTCCTGGCTATGGCAGGAATTTGCAAGATTTGGATCCCAGAATTTGGAATAATTGCTAAGCTACCATATGAAGCTCTAAAAGGGCCAAAGCATGAACTGCTTGAATGGTCAAGGAAATAAGAGGCTTTATGTTCTAGATGAACAAAAGGGGTGTGCACAGTAATGAACCACACCTGTTGTTCTTATATTAACAATCCAGGATTAGTTGAACTGCAAGTTCAACAGATTTACCAACATAATTTCAATATAATCCCACTGCTCAAACCATCTAAGACTCCACCAAAGAACACCTACCAAGTTTGATACAGTTCTTTCCTTTGACCTTTAATAGCTATCTTATTACTCTTTCTCCTTAGTTGTTTAACCTCCTTGTAAGTTTTTTGTCCCCTACACTGCAGCAGTTCCAAATGACGGTCATGCAATGATTTCAATCTCTGCCTTAGATTCAGAGTCTCCTGATGACTCACCCGTGAAACCCTTAGGCCAGGCAGCCAGAGATTTCCATGCCCTTGCTAGGCAAGGCCAACATCTCTAATCAGCAGAAAGTAGATACAGAAGGCTGACCTTCTCCCTCCTCAATCCCAAAGAACGAGAGATGGAAATCGCTGAAGGGGAGGGGGAACTAGAACAGGAATAACACAGGGTGGTTGCAGGAAAATCAAAAAACTCCAGGCAGCAGTTTTGTATAACCAGCAAAAGGAAACTGTTGAAATAGATGCAGAAGCTAGGGGTTGATAAGACCCTGAAAAGCCAGGATGAGAGTCATGTTAGCTAAGGCTGACTGGACTCTATATGGATTTGACAGAGGTTCGCCTAGGATCTCATTATACACTCACTCACTGACATGCTAAATCACACACCCACCAGCACTGTAATGGTTCCAGGAACACCTGTATTTGGTGAAAAACTAGATAGCATCACAGTTCTAAGAAATATCCACCCTTTAGAGCAATCTTTACGCATATTCCATCCCTTGGTTAAAAAAAAGTCATAAAGGTAGCAACCCCAAAAACCATTGCATGTAATTCTCTCTTAAGTATGCTCACACTCCCCTTTCTTGAGTGTGTACTTTTCTCTGCAATAAATCTCTGTATTTTTCCTTAAAAGAACCCAATCAAACAAAAACTTTTATTTAAAGACAATGAAATCTGAATTTTATATAACAACAAAATCATTTAAAAATGTAAAAACTATTCTGTTTGAGGGCTGTGCAAAATCTGAAATTGGGCTGATCTGTTCCATGGCTTACATGAAAAGAAACAGATTAGAGAAGTGTAAATTTGTTTTTGTTTTTGTTTTTTTGTTTTTTTGAAGGGGACAGGGTATCACTTGATCACTCAGGCTGGAATGCAGTAGTACAATCTCAGCTCAGTGTGGCCTTGACCTCCTGGGCTCAAGCACTCCTCCTGCTCCAGCCCCCAAAGTAGCTGAACTACAGGTTAATTTAAAATTATAGAACAACTCCATTCAGAATATCAGCATCTGCCTTTCTCAAGATCTCCCATTTTCATTTTTAAAACACTTTTATAAAGAAATCTACAACAATGAGACATTCTGTTTAATGTTTTCTGACCACAACTCTTCTGAGTTAGGAATAACATTATGAATATTTAGCAGTACCTAAGAGTATTCTCTTAGCATGATTATAATGCCCTTGCATAACAGACATAAAGCCTTGCCATCTAAATCTATAACAAAGTAATCTATACCCCCACTATATTTCAAAGTATGAGATTACAAATCCACTTTTCTTTTCTTGTTTTGACATGATGGATATTCACTGGTATTTAAAAGCAAAAAACTTAGGTTTGGCAATACAGGTGATACATGAAACATTGTTCAGTTATTACATCACTGTAATTTCTAGTTTGCCAAGCAAAAGTGCAAGGTAAGGAGAGCATAACAAATATTCTTGTTACAACTCTTTTAACTCTGTGGTTGTGGCACAAAAGCAGCCATAGGCAATGGCTAAACAAATGAGTGTAACTGTGTTCACTAAAATTTAAAATCCTATACATTTTACAAGTCATACATTATTTTTCTTTTGATTGTTTTCAACCATTTAGACATATAAAAAGCATCCTTAACTTAGAGCCTAACAAAAATGGATGCTGGCAGTTAGCCCTTGTGCTAGAGAAAAGAACTGGGACCACTGAAGATCAGTTGTAGGAAAGCCGAGTTAAGGTTAATGTAAGGGGACATTACTAACATTTTACTAGCATTTAAGAATGAAAGTAACTACTGTATGAGGTAGTATACACATTTCATGGAAAATATTGAGCCAAAAGCTGTTCCTTCTGTTGGAAATGATGAGAAAGGAACTTCTAAATTGAAATAATGAGAGCCAAAGACGCATCCAGATACAATTTTTGCAAATAATTCTTACCTAAATTTTATCCCAGTAGCAACTCTAGCTTAATACTAGCAGTGGATAGCTAATAGAAGTAGAAAGGGAGAGAGAAGGAAGGAGAGAAAAAAACAGAGCAGTGGGGATGGGGAGGCAGAACTAATATAAAATACATAATAGATGTAGTCTTATGTTAGAAAGACTTTTTGTGAATCCAGTCAGCCAACCATACTTGAAGGAAAGCTCTTGGATCAACATAAAGAGACTGGCAAAAACTGTACATGGATATGTTTTAAAATAAAATAAAAATATAGGGTATGTATTCATTTTTTAATGATTCGGGTTTAATTAGCTTTTAGAATAACAGACCAACTATTCATTTCAGTTGCATAGACTAAGAGGGTTTCCACGTATACACTTAAAACTTTCATCACACATTTTTTATTTTTACCTCATAAAGTGTGTTGTACGTGGTGACAGTCACAGTGTTTGTATGCAACATCAGCCTTTCTCCAAGCAGAGTGAAAAGACTATGGGTGTGCATAATTTCAACTTTTCTCCTGGAGAGAAGGGGGAAAAATAAAACACCATGAAGCACATTGGATTATCAGATCACATGACTTTTAGATAAAACAATTTACAAGCAGATACAGAATCATACAGGTAATTATTTTTATGAACTTCCATCTAAAGAAACAACATTTTATAACGCAACTGTGTCCTAAAGTTCCAAGACGACTATTGAAAGACTTCTCAAATAAAGTATCTGTGTGAACTAAAATGTGAAATATACAAATTATGGAATATTACGTAAGTATAATTGTTATTTTCAAATTTTTAATAACTATTTAGAAGTTATTTTATTGGGTTAAAATTACTGGTTTCCCCTATCATAGAGACGACATAATTTTTAAATCATTTCTGTCCAAATTCAAAGTTTATAACATAGTCTGTAACAAAACTTAACATCCAGAATCTAAAATTATGGTTAAAAATAAATACTTTAGCTTAATGTTGGGGTCATAAAATAAAATAATTCTGCCTAATTAAAGAAAATTTATCATTGCTTGTATTTGTGTTCTACCTCCCACACTCATAATTAGGATAGAAGCTTCTATTAAAGACCTCTTGGAACTCTTAATATAGATGTAGACACCAGAATAAAGGAACCAGAGTTTGGTGATTACTTGAGCTGTAGTTCAAGAATTACTACAGGCCTCTCATTTGTGTCACTTCCTTAGAATTCAAGATCTGGGCCAGGTTCGGTAGCTCATGCCTGTAATCCAAGCACATTGAGAGGCCAAGGCGGGTGGATCACAAGGTCAGGGGTTCAAGACCAGGCTGGCCAATAAGGTGAAATCCCTTCTCTACTAAAAATAAAAAAATTAGACAGGTGTGGTGGTGGCACCTGTAGTTCCAGCTTCTCAGGAGGCTGCGGCAGAAGAATCATTTGAACCCAGGAGGCAGAGGCTGCAGTGAGCCAAGATTGCACCACTGCACTCTAGCCTGGGCAACAGAGAGAGACACTGTCTCAAGGGGAAAAAAAAAAAAAAGGATTCAAGATCTGGATCATTTTCTCTCCCAACTCTCAGTATTTCATTTCTTTCTTGGATTTTCTACTGTTCTCTGGATTTGGCAACTGTGACACAGCCTGACAAAGTAATCACCAAACTCTGGTTTCTTTCTTGCGGGGTCCACATCTAAATTACATTTCCAGCCTCTCTTACAGCTAAGTGTGGCCATTTAACTGAGCTCTAGCCAATAAAATGTGAACAGAAAACTTGTAAATTATTTTTAGGCCTGGCCCATAGGAAAAGCACTCATGCACATTTTCCATGTTCCTTCCCCAAGCCATGAACACAGGATCCACAGGAGGAAGAAAATGAAGCCACAAGGTGGAAGAAGCTGCCTGGGTCTCTAAATCAACTGCTTGGGAAAACCTATTAGGATTTTAAGTGAACATAAAAAAAAAACTACTAGCCTGGTAAGTGACAAGAATTTCATTGTTTATCAATATGGCAACTGTTGTTACCTTAATTAATACCGAAATCAAATGAAGCATTTATGTGTGTACCATTCATCCGCAAGAGATCTCTTCTAACATCAGCCTCCAAGATCTACACTCCATTACAAAAGACACAGGATTGTTGATCCCCTCACCCTAGCCGCCTCAATCAAAGCAAAGAAACAGCAAAATGACCTAAACTCAAGAGGAAGCCAGGGTATCTGTCCTGTGGCTGTCTTTGCAAAACATTTAAATATGACTAAAAAAGGTCAAATAGCTATTTAAAAAAAAAACAGGGCTAATGAGCATTATGGAACTATGGAGGCAAAGGTTTAAATCTCTTCCAACTCAAGCCTCACTCAAGAAAAGGAGGCTTAGGCATTCCTTTACTGCTCAATCAGGAAAGAACAAATGACAAAGCACTGCTGTTGAAATAGATCTCTGCTATAAGGAGCTGGTAAACATATGTCTAAATTAGTCGATCTGAAGGCCAGCTCAGTGGCTCATGCCTGTAACCTTACCAGTTTGTGGGGCCAAGGCAGGAGGCTGAATTGAACTCATGAGTTTGAGACTAGCCTGGACAACACAGCAAGACCTCATCTCTACTTAAAAAAAATTTAAAAAAATAAAAAAATTAGCTGGACATGGTGGCAGGCTCCTTTAGTCCCAGCTACTCAAGAGGGAAGGATGGCTTGATCCCTGGAGATCAAGGCTGCAGTGAGATAGGGCCACTGCACTGCAGCCTGAGCAAGAGTGAGACTTGGTCTCAAAAAAGTTAATTAATTAATTAATTAATTAGGCTATCTGAAATTTAGAATAATCTCTTAACTATGCCACTAGTACTTCAGCTACCAAAGAAATCCATGCCCTCTTGATTATCTCCTCCAGTGCAAATGTTTTTAACAGATGCTTAATTCTAGGTTTGGGGGAACTTTAAGATACTGTGCATACACAAGGGAAGAGATAGGTCAGCTTTCTCCTGTAGTTTGCTTTAAAACAACACTTACCAATAAACTTTACTGCACAGCAGTCAAGAGATAAACAAAATACCATCCATCATCTCAGTCAGGGAATGGTGCACTAGCCCTGTATACCACATGACTTTGTTCCTTATATGACTTCTAATGAAAGACCTAGCTCTATGGATTTAGCTCAGGAAAGGCTTCAGTGGGGCATTTGCTGGAAAAACTAACCTTGTAATTACCTTCAAGACCTAAAGAGACTTCAGTTTTTAGTGCCAATTTGTTTTATATCTTGAGTTTGACAGGATTTCTGCCCACATGGATCGAGAGTGTAATCTGTTTTTTTTTTTTTTACAGACTCTTGTAATCATGTAAATTATAGATTTATTAGTTTACTATACATTCCACTGAAATGTATTTCAATTTCATACTTCACAAAACAATCTTTTTTGGGGGGGTGGTCAAAGATATTTCTTGTTAACGGGTGTGGTGGCTCATGCCTGTAGTCCCAACACATTGGGAGGCCAAGGTAGGCAGATCACTTGAGGTCAGGGGTTCAAGACCAGCATGGCCAACATGGTAAAACACTGTCTCTACTAAAAATACAAAAATTAGCCCAGGATGGTGGCATGCACCTATAGTCCAGTTACTCAGGAGGCTGAGGCAGGAGAGTCGCCTGAACCTGTGAGGTGGAGGTTGCAGTGAGCTGGGATCATGCCACTGCACTCCAGCCTGGGCAACAGAGCAAGGCTCCATCTCAAAAAAAAAAAAAAAAAGATACTTCTTGTAACAATTCAGAAAAAATGGGAAAATGGTAAAGAAAAGAAAAAAGAAACTCCATAATTCTATAACCCGGACATAATCATTATAAAAATCATTTTACATCCAGATTAACTGCTATGCATATAAATCCATATATGACAGACAGATAAGAAGAATACAATAGCAATTGTTCTACATAAGGTAATTTATAGTTTGATTACTTTAAATCAATAATATATTGTATATTTTTCAGTGTCGTAAACTATAACTGATAAGAATAATGGAGCATAATTGGCCGAGCACAGTAGCTCACACTTATCCTAGCACCTTTGGAGGACGAGGCAGGTGGGTCACTTGAGGTCAGGAGTTAGAGATCAGCCTGGCCAACATGGTGAAACCCTGCCTCTACTAGAAGTACAAAAATCAGCAGGGCATGGTGGCAAGCGCCTGTAATTGCAGCTACTCAGGAGACTGAGGCTGGAGAATCACTTGAACCCGGGAGCTGGAGATTGCAGTGGGCCAAGATTGTATCACTGCACTTCAAGCTAGGTGACAGAGTAAGACTCTATCTCAAAAAAAAAAAAAAAAAAAAGTAGCCTAATTATTTTATCCATTCACTACTGTTAGCCATACTGTAATTTCCAGTTTTTTTCTACCATAAACAAACTTTTCCTGTAGGTGAATCTTTGGACATAATAATAACCATGGTTATTTCCTTAGGATAAATTATTGTAACTGAAATGATTGGGTTAAAATCTTTTCTATTTCAATTTTTATGAGAACTGACCTCCAAAATATGTACATTTATACTTCTACTATTAAGGTATAAATGCATTTTACCAATCTTATGTATTATAATAATCAGAAAAATAGTCAATATGATATGTAAAAGGTAGATCTTATTTTCAATGACAAGAAATGCTGATCAATTAAAAATTTCTAACCATTTATACTACTTGCAAGGACTTCCTGATATTGTTCTGTGACCCTTTTCTCTGTGTGGTCACCTTTTTTCTACTAATTATAAGATCCCAAATAATATCAAAAAAATTATCCCTTTGTCAACTGATTGACAAATATTTTCCACTTTCTGAAATTCAAAGGATTTTTCATTTTCTTGAATAAAATCTATCAAGTTTTGACCCTGTCATTTCTTCATTTGAAGTTAACATTGGAAAGACTACCTCCATCTAGCAAATACTTAATACTCATTCTTTCTAGTACAGCATTTTAAAATGATTTTTATTTTAACTTATTTTACATAATAATTGTTTAATTGATTTTGTTAAATCATATACAATATAGAAATTCACAAAGTGTAGGAAAATAGAAAGTATAAGACTTAAAATTCTACTATCCAAAAATAACACAATAAATAATAAACATTAGACATCTTTTTATAGAGAGTAAGGGAAGGCAAGAAAAGAGAAGGGAAGTAAGAGGGAATAAGAAATGATAGAAGAAACTCATACTAAATTTTATTTTAAATAAAAAGCATCAAAATGTAATTTTACTCATATTTAAAAGAAAAGAGATGAAACAATAAACATTTTTTTAAAAACTTCAGATGACTTTCTTTACCACATGAAAGGCTACTTTTTAAATTAAGAATTTCATGAGGCTTATAAATAGTTATGCATAAAACAACATGATACATAATTATTCAAATTTAGAAAGTTTCAGCCGGGCACACAGTGGCTCACACCTATAATTCCAGCACTTTGAGAGGCCAAGGCAGGCAGGTCACCTGAGGTCAGCAGTTTGAGACCAGCCTGACCAACATGGAGAAATCCCATCTCTACTTAAAAAAAAAAAAAAAATAGCTGGGAGTGGTGACGCATGCCTGTAATTCCAGCTACTCGGGAGGCTGGGGTAGGAGAATTTTTTGAACCCAGGAGGTGGAGGTTGTGGTGAGCTGAGATCATGCCATTGCACTCCAACCTGGGCAGCAAGAGCAAAACTCCGTCTCAAAAAATAAAATAAAATTAATCAATTTACTCTGTATAAAGACAGATAATTACCATCCTCATACTTTATTTCCCCTAATTTTTGTGAGTTATATTGCTATTTGAACATCAAGGTTTCAAACACTTAAATTATGTTCATCTTAACACTGCTGTTATGTATGAGTTGTTGGGTTTTCATCTACTTATAAATTCACTTCCTTGGCCACATCTTCACCATTTCTGGTTTCTTTCGATTCATCTCTCAATTGAATGAATGTCATTCAAGAGAAGATGAAGGAGTTTGTCTTCTCAATTCTGACTTGATGTCTAGATACTTAATAATCTGGAAGGGTACAATATTCTCCTTCCTTCAGAACTTGCAGATATTGCATATTTCTTTTGCCATTGAATTCAGCTGGGAGAAGTCTGAGGCCAGCCAAATGTTTAACCAATTGAAAGTACTTCCCTTTTTGCCTAGTTTCTTCTTTTTCTTTTTAGGAACTCTTTTTTTTTAATCACTAAACTTTGATTTAAATACTATATATTTTAATGTTATTACTCTGTATCAAATTTTCCTACAGCATGATGTGCTTTTTCTATACATTACTTAAGGGACTATATCTCATTTCCAAAAGGAAATTGTTTCAGTCCTTGACTTGATCCCTCAGTGTGATATATTAATACAAAACTTGGAACCCCACTTCCATCACAGAACATCAATCTCAGTTCATTCTCCTTGTTTCAAAAAAGAACTATTTTCACTCACCAAAAGTCCTAAAGAACAAAAATCAGCGATATCTAATAAATGCCTATCACTCTAATGTCGAGATTATTAAGGGGGAAATCTAGGAATTCTGTTGACTTTACAGGGATAGAAATGAGGTAATGATACTTACAAAGTCACTCCAGAATCTTTCGGTTCTTTTTTTTTAGCTGTCAATATTTTGAATGTATGGCTTTATGTGATGCTGCTTTCCTTGTCTGATTACATTTGAATTTGTTGTTTTGGAGGGGGAGAGTCTCTAGTTTACTGTATAATGTTTATTTCATTAGGTTTGGACAA